>NC_090345.1:2494353-2769965 GCF_035084215.1 Heptranchias perlo | reverse complement strand
TAGGCGACCCGCTCAACTTGTCTACACATACAAGGAATAAAAATTTCATTAACTGCTTAAACTATTATTGCAGGTGGTGACAAAATCATATCTATTAATGACACTGAGTTGATTGCATTTAAAAGGGGACAAAGACACTGTCACCTCAAGGCAAGTGTAATAAAAATGTTGACATTTGTCTTTTTGTTTGTTCAGCCTGCGTCTCTCTCTCTCTCTGTCTCTCTCTCTCTCTCTGTCTCTCTCTCTCTCTCTCTCTCTGTCTCTCTCTCTCTGTCTCTCTCTCTCTGTCTCTCTCTCTCTCTCTCTCTGTCTCTGTCTCTCTGTCACTCTCTCTGCCTGCCTCTCTGTCTCTAATCTCTCTCTCTGTATGTAATCTCTCGCTCTGTCTTTCTATCACTCTCCCTCTCTCTCTCTCTCTCTCTGTCTCTCTCTCTGACTCTCTGTCCCTGTCTCTCTCTCTCTCCCTCTCTGTCTGTCTCTCCCTCTCTGTCTGTCTCTCTCTCTCTCTCTGTCTCTCTCTCTCTCTCTCTCTGTCTCTCTCTCTCGCTCTCTCTCTGTCCCTCCCTCTCTCTCTCTCTGACTCTCTGTCCCTGTCTCTCTCTCTGACTCTCTGTCCCTGTCTCTCTCTCTCTCTCTCTGACTCTCTGTCCCTGTCTCTCTCTCTCTCTCTCTCTCTGACTCTCTGTCCCTGTCTCTCTCTCTCTCTCTGACTCTCTGTCCCTGTCTCTCTCTCTCTCTCTGACTCTCTGTCCCTGTCTCTCTCTCTCTCTCTCTCTCTGTCCCTCTCTCTCTCTCTGACTCTCTGTCCCTGTCCCTCTCTCTCTCTCTCTCTGACTCTCTGTCCCTGTCTCTCTCTCTCTCTCTCTCTCTGTCCCTCTCTCTCTCTCTGACTCTCTGTCCCTGTCTCTCTCTCTCTCTCTCTGTCCCTCTCTCTCTCTCTTTCTGTCCCTCTCTCTCTCTCTCTCTCTGTCCCCGTCTCTCTCTCTCTCTCTGTCCCTCTCTCTCTCTCTCTCTGTCTCTCCCTCTCTCTCTCTCTGTCCCTGTCTCTCTCTCTGACTCTCTGTCCCTCTCTCTCTCTCTGACTCTCTGTCCCTGTCTCTCTCTCTCTCTCTTGCAGTCTCCCATCTCGCTCAGGACCTTGATCTGTCCGATGCCACACTGATATCTTTTTAAATCTCAATTTGTCACATGTCAAATAAATAAGGATGAGACCAAGAGAATCAAGGCAGTTCCAATCAGTTGGATTCAGCTTTTAGTGGGCCTGCGGCCCCAGTCCATCCCCTGGGAGGACTCTCAGATCTCTCTGAGGACCGCGTTGTTCTGTGAAGGGTCCTGAACTGATTATTCATTTCCCTTCTCTTCCCTCCCTCACCCTCTCCTCCCCTTAAAGAAAACCTCTTACAGTGAAGCCTGTTAATGATAGAATGGTCTTCACTTGCAAGGGTCGGTGTGATGTGGCTCTGCACTCTTGACGGTTAGAAAGAGCTAACATTGTAGCCGTGGTTCAGTCGAGAGCTCTCTCGCCTCTGAATCAGAGGGTCGAGGTGTTCAAATCCCACTCCAGACATTTGAGTACATGATTCAGGCCGACACTCCCAGTGTAGTACTGAGGGAGTGCTGCACTGTCGGAGGGTCAGTACTGAGGGAGCGCTGCACTGTCGGAGGGTCAGTACTGAGGGAGCGCTGCACTGTCGGAGGGTCAGTACTGAGGGAGTGCTGCACTGTCGGAGGGTCAGTACTGAGGGAGCGCTGCACTGTCGGAGGGTCAGTACTGAGGGAGCGCTGCACTGTCGGAGGGTCAGTTCTGAGGGAGCGCTGCACTGTCGGAGGGTCAGTACTGAGGGAGCGCTGCACTGTCGGAGGGTCAGTACTGAGGGAGCGCTGCACTGTCGGAGGGGCAGTACTGAGGGAGCGCGCACTGTCGGAGGGTCAGTACTGAGGGAGCACTGCACTCTCGGAGGGTCCGTACTGAGGGAGCGCTGCACTGTCGGAGGGTCAGTACTGAGGGAGCGCAGCACTGTCGGAGGGTCAGTACTGAGGGAGCGCTGCACTCTCGGAGGGTCAGTACTGAGGGAGCGCTGCACTGTCAGGTGGATGTAAAAGATCCCATGGCACTAGTTTGAAGAAGAGCAGAGGAGTTTTCCCCGGTGTTCTGGCTAATTTATCCCTTGACCAGCATCACTAAAACAGATGATCTGGTCATTATCTCATTGCTGTTTGTGGGATCTTGCTGTGCGCAAATTGGCTGCTGCGTTTCCTACATTACAACAGTGACCGTAATGCACCTTGGGATGTCCTGAGGTTGTTAAATGTGCTATAGAAATGCAAGTTCTTTATTCAAATGATAGGTTGGGCCAGATGTGGGTCAGTGTAGTGTTACAGCAGTGGACTTCCCCTTCAGAGTCCCATCAATCTATCGATGGGCCCTTTCGACACGCTGATAGGAAAGTAGGTATTAACGTAAGGCAGTCTGGAATGGGAGAAAATGTTCAGCTGATGAAACCTACTCCTGCCGCAGTCCATGCCTGATCAACCTCGAGCATGACTCTCCCCCCAACAATCTCTCTACTCCCCATGAATCAACCACATCCATGAATATCCAGACTCAACGATACCAAAGCTCCCCTGGCCGGCCTCCCATCTTCCACCCTCTGTGAACTTTAACTTATCACTTTGGGAAGTCCTGTGTTCGTGAATAAATGCAAGTCTTTCTCTCCTTCTTCCTGGGGGCCTGAGCTACAGTGGGGAATGGGTGGGTGGGTGGGTGGGGCCTGTAGGGTCACCTCTCATCCCGCATCAGAGACATATCCTGACCAAAGACAACTGGAAAATCCCAGCTCAGGGGGAGCAGTCCCTGGAGGTCACGAGCTCAGCTGTCCTGGGATCTCAGCATCAATATCCAGACCCTGTCCACTTGTTCTATCAGAGACCAACACACACACAGCAGAACGATCAGGCAATGAACCATTCACCGAAGCATCGTTTCTGCAATTATCCCTTAATGATTCTCATCTTTCAAAAAACAAGACCAATATCAGCGCAGCTAAACCATTCCTTTTATCTAATCATTTCAATGTATTATAATGTTTAAATAATGAGCCTGCTCCACACATTTAAACAGATGAATGTTCTGTGTTAATCTGCCTTTTAATTTTTAATTATGATTGGTTGTGAGTCCCATGCAGCCCTAATTAGGATTGAAACACATGGATTAATAAACAGGTACTGCAGACCTGAACAGATAGAGAGCAGAGTCCTCGGACTTCAGTATAGTTGTGCAAATACTTTACACAAGTGTGCACACATACACACATACACATATGCGCACAGATGCAGCCGTACCATCACAGAATGATACACTCACAGACACAAACACACACTCACAGGCAGACACAAACACACACTCACAGGCAGACACAAACACACACTCACAGCTAGACACAAATACACACTCACAGATAGACACAAACACACACTCATAGGAACATAGGAACAGGAATAGGCCATTCAGCCCCTCGAGCCTGCTCCGCCATTTGATAAGATCACGGCTGATCTGTGATCTAGCTCCATATACCTGCCTTTGGCCCATATCCCTTAATACCTTTGGTTGGCAAAAAGCTATCTATCTCAGATTTAAATTTAGCAATTGAGCTAGCATCAACACAAGAGGCCGGAATTGGAGGAGCGCAGAGATCTCAGAGGGTTGTGGAGGTTACAGAGATAGGGAGGGGTGAGGTCATGGAGGGATTTGAACACGAGGATGAGAATTTTTAAATCGAGACGTTTCTGGACCGGGAGCCAATGTAGGTCAGCGAGCACAGGGGTGATGGGAAAGTGATGAGTTAAATTTTACGGAGGGGGCAAGGTGGCCAGGAGAGCATTGGAATATTTGAGTCTGGAGGTAACAAAGGCATTGAGGAGGGTTTCAGCAGCAGATGAGCTGAGTCAGGGGCGGAGACGGGCGATGTTACGGAGGTGGAAGTTGGGGGTCTCTGTGATGGTGGGGGGATGGGATCGGAAGCTTAGCTCAGGGTTGAATAGAACACTGAGATTGTGAACAGTCTGATTGAGCCTGTGGCAGTGGCCAGGAAGAGGGGTGGAGTCGATGGCTAGAGAACAGAGGGACCGAAGACAATGGCTTTGGTTCTTCCAAATTTTAAGCGGAGGAAATTTCGGCTCATCCACTACAGGATGTCGGACAAGCAGTGTGACAAATCAGAGACAGTGGAGGGGTCGAGGGAGGTGGCGGTGAGGTAGAGCTGGGTGTCGTCAGCGTACATGTGGAACCTGACGGAGGAGAGGCGTTGGAGGAGGATGGTGTGGTCACCCATGGCAAAGGCTGCAGACAGGTGGAGAAGGATGGGGAGGGATAGTTTACCATCGTCACAGTCACACAGGATGTCATTTGTGATTTTAAAAAGGGCCATTTCAGTACTGTGGCGGGACGGAAACCTGATTGGAGGGATTCAAACATGGAGTTGTGGGAAAGATGGGCACGGATTTGGGAGGCGACAAAACGTTGAAGGACTTTGGAGAGGAAAGGGAGGGTGGAGATGGGGCGGGAGTTTGCAGGGACAGAGGGGTGGAGGGTGGGTTTTTTGAAGAGGGGGTGACGACATAGAATTACATAGAATTTACAGCACAGAAACAGGCCATTCGACCCATTAGATCTGTGCTGGTGTTTATGCTCCACACGACCCTCCTCCCTCCCTGCTTCATCTCACCCTATCAGCATATCCTTCTATTCCTTTCTCCCTCGTGTGTTTATCCAGCTTCTCCTTAAATGCATCTACACTATTCACCTCAACTACTCCTTGTGGTAGCGAGGGATATAGATGAGTGGGCAAAAATTCAGCAGATGGAGCATCAAGTGGGAAAATGTGAACTTGTCCACTTTGGCAGGAGGAACAGAAAAGCAGTGTATTATTTAAATGGAGAGAGATTGCAGAACTCTGAGGTACAGAGGGATCTGGGTGTCCTGGTACATGAATCACAAAAAGTTAGTATGCAGGTACAGCAAGTGATTAGGAAGGCAAATGGAATGTTGTCATTTATTGCAAGGGGAATGGAATATAAAAGTAGAGATGTTTTGCTACAGTTTACAGGGCATTGGTGAGACCACATCCAGAATACTGTGCGCAGTTTTGGTCTCCTTATTTAAGAAAGGACATAATTGCTTTGGAGGCGGTTCAGAGAAGGTTCACTCGACTGATTCCTGGGATGAGGGGGTTATCTTATGAGGAAAGGTTGGACAAGTTGGGCCTGTATACACTGGAGTTTAGAAGAATGAGAGGTGATCTTATTGAAACATATAAGATCCTGAGGGGACTAGAAGGGGTAGATGCTGAGGGGATGTTTCCCCTTGTGGGAGAGACTAGAACTCGGGGCCACAGTTTAAAAATAAGGGGTCTCCCATTTAAGACGGAGATGAGGAGAATTTTTTTCTCTGAGGGTCGTGAGTCTGTGGAACTCCCTTCCCCAGAGAGCGGTGGAGGCAGGGTCACTGAATATTTTAAGGCTGAGTTAGACAGATTCCTGATTAACAAGGGAGTCTTTTTTTTATTATTCGTTCATGGGATGTGGGCGTCGCTGGCAAGGCCGGCATTTATTGCCCATCCCTAATTGCCCTTGAGAAGGTGGTGGTGAGCCGCCTTCTTGAACAACTGAGTGGCTTGCTGGGCCATTTCAGAGGGCGATTAAGAATCAGCCACATTGCTGTGGGTCTGAAGTCACATATAGGCCAGACCGGGTAAGGACGGCAGGTTTCCTTCCCTAAAGGACATTAGTGAACCAGATGGTTTTTACGACAATCCGGTAGTTTCATGGTCACCATTACTGATACTAGTTTTATTTATTCCAGATTTATAATCCAAGGTTATAGTAGGTAGATGGGAAAGTAGGGTTGAGGTCACAATCAGATCAGCCATGATTTTATCAAATGGCAGAGCAGGCTCGAGGGGCCGAGTGGCCTACTCCTGCTCTTAATTTGAATGTTCGTATGTTCCACATTCTCACCACTCTCTGGGTAAAGAAGTTTGTCCTGAATTCCCTATTGGATTTATTAGAGACTATCTTATATTTATGGCCCCTCGTTCTGGTCTCCCCACAAGTAGAAACATCTTCTCTACATCTACCCTATCAAACCCTTTCATAATTTTAAAGACCTCTATCAGGTCACCCCTCAGTCTTCTCTTTTCAACAGAAAAAAGCCCCAGTCTGTTCAGTCTTTCCTGATAGTTATAACCTCTCAGTTCTGGTATCATCCTAGTAAATCTTTTTTGCACCTTCTCCTGTGCCTCTATATCCTTTTTATAATATAGAGACCAGAACTGTGCACAGTGCTCCAAGTGTGGTCTAACCAAGGTTCTATACAAGTTTAACATAACTTCTCTGCTTTTCAATTCTATCCCTCTAGAGATGAACCCCAGTGCTTGGTTTGCCTTTTTATGGTCTTATTAACCTGCGTCGCTACTTTGTGTATCTGTACCCCCAGATCCCTCTGCTCCTCTACCCCATTTAGACTCTTATTATCCAAGCAGTATGTGGCCCCCTTATTCTTCTGTTCAAAATGTACCACCTCACACTTATTTAGTTTGAAATTCATTTGCCAATTACACGCCCATTCTGCAGGTCTTCCTGTTTAACCTCTACCACCTAGAAGGACAAGAGCAGCAGGTACATGGGAACAACACCACCTGCACGTTCCCCTCCAAGTCACACACCATCCCGACTTGGAAATATATCGCCGTTCCTTCATCATCGCTGGGTCAAAATCCTGGAACTCCCTTCCTAACAGCACTGTGGGAGAACCTTCACCACACGGACTGCAGTGGTTCAAGAAGGCGGCTCACCACCACCTTCTCAAGGGCAATTAGGGATGGGCAATAAATGCCGGCCTCGCCAGCGACGCCCACATCCCGTGAACGAATAAAAAAAAAATGTTGTCACAGTCCTCCTCGGTATTAACTATACTCCTCAATTTTGTGTCGTCTGCAAGTTTGAAATTGTATTTCTGATTCCCGAGTCCAAATCGTTTATGTAAATGGTGAACAACAGTGGTCCCAGCACCGATCCCCGTGGAACACCACTTCCCACCTTTTGCCAGTCTGACTAATTACCTTTAACCCCTACTCTCTGTTTCCTGTTTTCTAGCCAGCTTGACATCCATTCTGCTGCTTGTCCCCTGATGGGAGATTTGAAGGGGAGGGGGACAGTACCTGGGGAGAGGGAACCGTTAACAATATCACCTAGCATGGGGGCCAGGACTGGAAGTTGGGTGATCAGCAGTTTAGTGGAATAGGGTCGAGGGAGCAGGAGGTGGGTCTCGTGGATGAAATGAGCTCAGAGAGGGCATGAGGGGGATGGTCACTGAGTCGGTAACTAGACGGCATCAATTTAAAATCACAATCAAAGAACAAAGGGAGAGGTTCAGAGAATTCTTTTATGCTCAGGTCATTAGGACATAGTCTCTCCTCATAATTGAAGCCTATCAATTCTGGGATCATGGAAAGCCCGAACGGAAACAACGAGGAAAGCAGGATCCAAAATATTTTTAAAAGGGAAGTGGAGAAATATTCGTAAAAGAAACTTGAAAAGAGTATGGAGAGAGGATTGATAAAATAGAGAGAGACAAGAAAGGTTGGCAGAGAGAGAAAGTTTTCAGATGGGAGGAGGAGAAGGATCGTCTATCAGACGGGAAGTGAAGTTGTTCCATGGCAGATGAATGTGGTTGGATTGTTCCATGTACTGCAAGGAACTACTAAATCACCCGGGGAAAACACAAGCACTCCTGTACCGCACATTGACTGGGATCGTAAATCACAATAATCTCACTCTCCATGGGCCCCGAACTCTTCACTGAACTTAATTAGTGTGATCAGTATTAGTATGAAGGGGACCATCATTATTTCACTTATACCCAGTGTGTACTGTACGTGTACAGGAGCTGGGACTGAGACATACATGGGTCGTACAGAACCAGATGGGAGTGAATTGTTCCCTTTTACCTGTTGAGTGCTGTATTTGATGGGACAGAGTAGAGGGAGTTTTACTCTGGTAGGAAGAACAGAAAAACAGAATACTTTTTAAATGGTGAGAAACTATTAAATGTTGGTGTCCAGAGACTTGGATGTCCTCATACATGAAACTCAAAAAGCATGCAGGTACAGCAAGCAATTAGGAAAGCAAATGGTATGTTGGTTTTATGGCAAGGAGGTTGGAGTACAAGAGTAAGGAAGTCTTGCTACAATTGCACAGGGCTTTGGTGAGACCTCACCTGGAGTACTGCGTACAGTTTTGGTCTCCTTATCCAAGGAAGGATATACTTGCCTTAGAGGCGGTGCAACGAAGGTTCATTAGATTAATTCCTGGATGAGAGGGTTGTCCTATGAGGAGAGGTTGAGTAGAATGGGCCCATACTCTCTGGAGTTTAGAAGAATGAGAGGTGATCTCATTGAAACATATAAGATTCTGAGGGGGCTTGACAGGGTAGATGCTGAGAGGTTGTTTCCCTTGGCTGGAGAGTCTAGAACTAGGGGGCATAGTCTCAGGATAAGGGGCCGGCCATTTAAGACTGAGATGAGGAGGAATTTCTTCACTGAGAGGGTTGTGAATCTTTGGAATTCTCTACCCCAGAGGGCTGTGGATGCTCAGTCGTTGAGCATATTCAAGACTGAGATGGATAGATTTTTTGACTCAAGGGGAATCAAGGGATATGGGGATCGGGCAGGAAAGTGGAGTTGAGGTTGAAGATCAGCCATGATCTGATTGAATGGCGGAGCAGGCTCGAGGGGCCGTATGGCCTACTCCTGCTCCTATTTCTTATGTTCTTATGTTCTAACCTGTGCTGTTTGATGGGACAGTGTAGAGGGAGCTTTACTCCGTATCTAACCCGTGCTGTACCTGCCCTGGGAGTGTTTGATGGGACAGTGTAGAGGGAGCTTTACTCTGTGTCTAACCCGTGCTGTACCTGCCCTGAGAGTGTTTGATGGGACAGTGTAGAGGGAGCTTTACTCTGTATCTAACCCGTGCTGTACCTGCCCTGGGAGTGTTTGATGGGACAGTGTAGAGGGAGCTTTACTCTGTATCTAACCCGTGCTGTACCTGCCCTGGGAGCGTTTGATGTTGACACTGGGTTCCAGGAGTTCAATGTGTTCTCTTCACAGCATTAAAATCTTGCACTTGCTGATCACTAAAATTTATAAGGGAAAAAGTCCTAAAATGCCCTCAGCACACTGTCCTAATCTAATTTATTCTGTCCCAGGATCTCAATCTTGTTTAACCCCTCCCCTCTCTCCATCTCCCCTTCCTTTCACCATTTCCATGATTTGAAATTAATCTCGATGTCGTCCTAATCTCTGCCTTTTGATTTAGCTCTCCTGCTCTTTCCAATCTTGTTCCTGTCCTGCTCTCTCCGTCATTCCCCATCAACACTGGTTCAGAAATAAAAGTGAGTTTCAGTGAGTGGGGAGCGTCAGGTAATGCGGGACAGTCCCACCTCTAACCAGCAGGTGACAGGAGAGAGTTACAGCTGGCGGCCCGTTCACTGCAAATGGTGATTCAGTCACACTAGGCTAGTGGGTCTTTTCCAAATTAATCCCTGCTAAATTTGTAAATTGCAGCACAGAAAAGAAAGAACGAGGGAGGAGAAAGGGGGAGAGGTAACTGTTGCTCAGAGCCCTGGCCCAGGAATGTTGGTCGGACTGTGTGTGGGTACAGGAGACACTGGCCTCCTGATAAGACGGGTTAGGTACAGACGGAGGTGCAGGGCTGGGAGTGTCTGGTTTCTGCCCTGGCAGTGCAGGGGAACTGAGCCAGGGAGTAGAGTATGGTCCTCAATCACTCACCACCTCATAGTGACACGGCACAGTGTAGAGGGAGCTTTACTCTGTGTCTAACCCGTGCTGTACCTGCCCTGGGAGTGTTTGATGGGACAGTGTAGAGGGAGCTTTACTCTGTATCTAACCCGTGCTGTACCTGCCCTGGGAGTGTTTGATGGGACAGTGTAGTGGGAGCTTTACTCTGTATCTAACTCGTGCTGTACCTGCCCTGGGAGTGTTTGATGGGACAGTGTAGTGGGAGCTTTACTCTGTATCTAACTCGTGCTGTACCTGCCCTGGGAGTGTTTGATGGGACAGTGTAGTGGGAGCTTTACTCTGTATCTAACCCGTGCTGTACCTGCCCTGGGAGTGTTTGATGGGACAGTGTAGAGGGAGCTTTACTCTGTGTCTAACCCGTGCTGTACCTGCCCTGGGAGTGTTTGATGGGACAGTGTAGTGGGAGCTTTACTCTGTATCTAACCCGTGCTGTACCTGCCCTGGGAGTGTTTGATGGGATAGTGTAGAGGGAGCTTTACTCTGTATCTAACTCGTGCTGTACCTGCCCTGGGAGTGTTTGATGGGACAGTGTAGAGGGAGCTTTACTCTGTATCTAACCCATGCTGTACCTGCCCTGGGAGTGTTTGATGGGACAGTGTAGAGGGAGCTTTACTCTGTATCTAACCCGTGCTGTACCTGCCCTGGGAGTGTTTGATGGGACAGTGTAGAGGGAGCTTTACTCTGTATCTAACCCTGTACCTGCCCTGGGAGTGTTTGATGGGACAGTGTAGAGGGAGCTTTACTCTGTATCTAACCCGTGCTGTACCTGCCCTGGGAGTGTTTGATGGGATGGTGTAGAGGGAGCTTTACTCTGTATCTAACCCGTGCTGTACCTGCCCTGGGAGTGTTTGATGGGACAGTGTAGAGGGAGCTTTACTCTGTATCTAACCCGTGCTGTACCTGCCCTGGGAGTGTTTGATGGGACAGTGTAGAGGGAGCTTTACTCTGTATCTAACCCGTGCTGTACCTGCCCTGGGAGTGTTTGATGGGACAGTGTAGAGGGAGCTTTACTCTGTATCTAACCCGTGCTGTACCTGCCCTGGGAGTGTTTGATGGGACAGTGTTGGGGGGTGCTCCAATTCCCAGCACTAATCCCCCATTTAACGAGCCCCACATTCCGTACTCTGCACATTTCAAAGATCAACAGGCTCTCGATTGGCCCACCACAGCCCCGGCAATATAAATCGCTGTTAGTAAAATGGATTCAATTTAGAATTTGCTGCAGATTTATGGCATCTCGTTTTAATAGCTGTCCAGTCTTAACACATTTCAGCTGTAGAAATAAATAAATATTTAAAACATCTCGCATTGAAAACCGATGATTTAATGAAAGTGAGAAATGCGTTGAGCACGAATTTGTCAGACTGCATTGTGTTCCCATGAATTACATAAAACAGGGATGGTCTGAAGATCTCTCACAGCAGACTGTGTCTGGGTAATCCCACACATTCAACTGATTGAAATGAAATAAGGAGCTGTGAGATATAAATTACATTTTTATTATTGTTCTTCATTGTGTCTCCGTTGTAAGATGGGCCTTTGTTCCCTTTAATGTCGGAGCTTTTCCGGCACTGCACAGGTTACATTATTGAAAAATCAGGACACAGCACGATTGAGGAGAGGAGAGGGGAGGAGGAGAGGGGAGGAGAGAGGGCAGAGGGGTGGAGGAAGGGGAGGAGAGGGGAAAGGAGAGAAGAGGGAGGAGAGTTGCAGGGAGGAGGGGAGGGAGAGAGGGAAGAGGGGAGGGAGGGGGAGATGGAGGAGGGGAGGGGGAGGGAAGGGGGAGGGGAGAGTCGAGGGGACGGACTCGCGATTGCAGGAGGTTGAGGGTGTCTGACGTGGGTCATGATTGGACAGTTCTGAGCTGCAGAGGAGGAGTGAGTCACAGTTGCACCTCAAAACTGCGGGACACCTTACTTTGTTCCATCTTGGAATCCTCGAGCTTTTAAAAGCCAAACTTGGCATCATCGACTCCCACTGCTGCCTGAGCCTTGCTGCAGGAGGGCTCTTGGCCCCTCTCACTGGTTTCTCAATAAACCATTTCATATCTCCACTCATCAAAACCCAGGTGCAACTGGATGAGGAAAGTCCATTGGCTGATGATCCCTTGCTACATAGAATTACATAGAATTTTTTTTTATTCGTTCATGGAATGCGGGCGTCGCTGGCGAGGCCGGCATTTATTGCCCATCCCTAATTGCCCTTGAGAAGGTGGTGGTGAGCCACCTTCTTGAACCGCTGCAGTCCGTGTGGTGACGGTTCTCCCACAGTGCTGTTAGGAAGGGAGCTCCAGGATTTTGACCCAGCGACGATGAAGGAACGGCCGATATATTTCCAAGTCGGGATGGTGTGTGACTTGGAGGGGAACGTGCAGGTGGTGTTGTTCCCATGTGCCTGCTGCTCTTGTCCTTCTAGGTGGGAGGTGCTGTCGAAGAAGCCTTGGCGAGTTGCTGCAGTGCATCCTGTGGATGGTACACACTGCAGCCACAGTGCGCCGGTGGTGAAGGGAGTGAATGTTTAGGGTGGTGGATGGGCTGAAAGGTATGATTCTGTGAGTATGGCAATGTCAGGCTGTTGCTTGACTAGTCTGTGGGACAGCTCTCCCAATTTTGGCACAAGTCCCCAGATGTTAGTAAGGAGGACTTTGCAGGGTCGACTGGGCTTGGTTTGCCATTTTTGCCATTGTCGTGTCTAGTGCCTAGCGGTCCGATGCTGGGTGGTCCGTCCGGTTTTATTCTTATTATGACTTTTTTTAGCGAGATTTTACAACCGAGTGTCTTGCTAGGCCATTTCAGAATCAACCACATTGGTGTGGGGTCTGGAGTCACATATAGGCCAGACCGGGTAAGGACGGCAGGTTTCCTTCCCTAAAGGGCATTAGTGAACCAGATGGGTTTTTACGACAATCCGATAGTTTCATGGCCATCATTACTGATACTAGTATTTTAATTCCAAATTTTTAAAATTTAATTAATTGAATTTAAATTCCCCATCAAGGGATTTGAACTCGTGTCTCTGGATTATTAGTCCAGGCCTCTGGATTACTAATCCAGTAACATAACCACTATGCTACAGCACAGAAACAGGCCATTCGGCTAAACTGGTCCATGCCGGTGTTTATGCTCCACACGAGCCTCCTCCCTCCTTACTTCATCTCACCCTATCACCATATCCTTCTATTCCTTTCTCCCTCATGTGTTTATCTAGCTTCCTCTTAAATGCCTGTGTTATTCACCTCAACTACTCCTTGTGGGAGCGAGTTCCACATTCTCACCACTCTCTGGGTAAAGAAGTTTCTCCTGAACTCCCTATTGGATTTATCAGTGATTCTCTTATATTGATGACCCCTAGTTAGTAAAGTGTGCTGTAATTGCTTGCATTATCTTGATATGATGTGCTACAGTGTGTTCAGTAATGTTGATTAATTGTCATTAATTGCAGGTATTAAGACCACACTTCCACCCAGGCTTCGAACCTTCCCCATTGATTGTCAGAGCCATTGGTGGCTCAGGGCCAGCTCTCTGTACGAGAGAGCGGATATGGGAGAGCAGAGTGTGGGGTAATATCACTGAGAGCTTCATGATCATCAAGTGAAGAAATGAAGAAGCTTGGAGTAGGAAGGGAATTCAGGAGAAATGTGTTCACCCAAAGACTAATACAGTTACTGAATATGTTCCCAGGGAAGGACATTGAAGACGACAGTTTAAATAGAGTCAAGGGGCAATTAGATGAACATCTGGGTAGAGAGGAATATGGTGGGTAGGTGGGTAGGTGGGATTGAGGGATATGGGGAGTAGGTGGGTAGGTGGGATTGAGGGATATGGGGAGTAGGTGGGTAGGTGGGATTGAGGGATATGGGGAGAAGGTGGGTAGGTGGGATTGAGGGATATGGGGAGAAGGTGGGTAGGTGGGATTGAGGGATATGGGGAGAAGGTGGGTAGGTGGGATTGAGGGATATGGGGAGAAGGTGGGTAGGTGGGATTGAGGGATATGGGGAGAAGGTGGGTAGGTGGGATTGAGGGATATGGTGAGAGGGTGGGTCGATGGGTTTGAGGGATAGGTAGATTGGCCTATCAGAAAGGTGACAGTCATGTTGGGCCTAATGGCCTATTCCTGTTGCTAATAATTCTAATTTTTTACTGAATCAGGTTTCCCAGGGAGCCCTTTCACTAAGAAGACATACTGTACGGGCCGAATGCAATACAGGTCTCCCCTCCACATATATGGACAAGGAATTTTGACGAACCATCTCAGAGACAAGGTTTGAAGATTATCCTGATAGGGTGAGATGAAGTAGGGAGGGAGGAGGCTCGTGTGGAGCATAAACACTGGCACGGACCAGTTGGGCCGAATGGCCAGTTTCTGTGCTGTACATTCTATGTAATCCTGTGATAAAGCAGCAACGACACCAATCTCGGGCTTCAAAGCCTGTAGAATGTAGGAGGACGGGCAGAGTGAGGGAGGTGAGGAGTCCCACAGTTTCGAGGTGCTGGAAAAGAATGAGTGAGAGTAGAGTAGTTTAATTAAAGAAAGCTGCATGATGATAAAGGGAAACAACGACATTCAAACTGGTAACTCGGGGAGTTCCAATACGTACCCTGACCAACCCTGGCACCGGCTGTGGTGAAATCTTCACCAATCCCAACACTTATTTTCACTTCACCTTCGAAAGTCCAACTAGCATCGGCTGCACATCTGACCCTCGATCAATGGGAATGGGTTTGAACTCCCCTCGAGTTACTTTGCGTCACTGAGGTCTGTCTTGTTGACTTTGAGAACTCCCAGAAACAATTAGCAAGCTGGCACAGGCCCTTCCACTTGAACACTAATGTTTTATGGGTGGAGGTTTGGGACAAGCTCTCTTGAGATTGAGTCACACTTGAGACCGCAGTCAGACACACTGAACCTTGTATTGTCTGTTTCTCAAAAGTGTCATAAAAGTGCGGTTAATTGGCCATGGACTATACTCATTCAGACCACCCCACGTGAGGGGGGGGGCGGGCGTGAGAGACACCCAATCATTGCAATAAACCAAAACCTTGTTCTCCATAAACAAAGAAGTCCTCGATTAGCCAACTGCTTTGAGTGATCAGGCTGTGGACAACTTCATGCTCTGAAATGCAGATAGACATTGAGGTAAGTAGAATTTTGGGATGAGGACTTGTCTTACATAGAATTACATAGAATGTACAGCACAGAAACAGGCCATTCGGCCCAACTGGTTGGTGTTTATGCTCCACACGAGCCTCCTCCCACCCCTCTTCATCTCACCCTATCAGCATATCCTTCTATTCCTTTCTCCCTCATGTGTTTATCCAGTTTTCCCTTAAATGTATCTACATTATTTGCCTCAACTACTCCTTGTGGGAGTGAGTTCCACATTCTCACCACTCTCTGGGTAAAGAAGTTTCTCCTGAATTCCCTATTGGATTTATTAGTGACTATCTTATATTTATGGCCCCTGGTTCTGGTCTCCCCCACAAGTGGAAACATTTTCTCTACGTCTACCCAATCAAACCCTTTCATAATCTTAAAGACCTCTATCAGGTCACCCCTCAGCTTTCTCTTTCTAGGGAAAAGAGCCCCAGCCTGTTCAGTCTTTCCTGATAGTTATAAGCTCCTTGCGGTATCGCCCTCTCTCCTGCTCTATTCAGTCTCGGTGTTGTCTTGTACTCTGGTCCTTGTCGCTTCTCCTGGGTGCCTCCCCCATTCTCTGGATCTTGAGTGCCCACCGAACCAACTCTTGCTCCCTCCCATTTCTTCCCCTTCACCTGCAGCCAATGTCCTCTGTTACTGCACCCAAGGCATGTGTGAGACATGACGGTGAGTGTCAGCAGGCAATTGAACTGTAGAGGGCATCACAGGTGAACTCAGGAAGGATATATTGGCCTTGGAGAGGGTGCAGTGCAGATTCACCAGAATGATACCGGGGCTAAAAGGGTTAAATTATTAGGTTGCAGAGACTAGGCTTGTATTCCCTTGAATATTGAAGATTAAGGGATGATCTAATCGAGGTGTTTAAGATGATTAAAGGATTTGATAGGGTCGATAGAGAGAAACTATTTCCTCTGTTTGGGGGAGTCCAGAACAAGGGGGCAGAACCTTAAAATTAGAGCCAGGCCATTCAGGGGTGATGTCAGGAAGCACTTCCTCACACAAAGGGGAGTGGAAATCTGGAACTCTCTCCCCCAGAAAGCGCTGGATGCTGGGGATCAATTGGTGCTTTCAAGACTGAAAACGATAGATTTTTGTTGGGTGAGGGGATTAAAGGTTATGGAGCAAAGGTGAGTAAATGGAGTTAAGATACAGATCAGCCATGATCGAACTGAATGGTGGAACAGGCTCGAGGGGCTGAATGGCCTCCCCCATTCCTGTGTTCCAATTCTGCCCTTATCTGGTGTCCACAGACACACATCACAGTCACTGGGTAGCGATCAGGAGCAGGAATCCTGGCCGGATTTATTCCCTCACTAACCAGGAGGGTCGCAGGTTAACTGGTCTCATCTGGGGCAACATTTGGGGCTTCAGTTGCAATTAAACTGGTCTCCAACTCTCAATAACACAGTGAGCTCATCAAGATCAAGACTCAATGGACCGTCCCTGCTTCTAACTCACTGTCTCCAGGACTTTGAAACTGTGCAGCTCCTCCCCTCCCTCAGTCCCCCCACTTCCCTCTACAATCTACAGGCTTTTAAAACCCAGGCCTGGTGTCATTTAATTACTTCTTAATCTATCTCTTAGTCTTCTCTCTTACACATTCCAGCCGTGCTCATGTCCTGTACCGTGAGTCTCGACCTTTCACCTGGGCTTATGGATGAAAGTAAATGAATGCAATTCTCTATATTACGATGCAGTACGATTAATGTAGGACCGCGTGAATTTATTAAAACTGGGCTTGGTCACTGTCATCCGCAAAATAAGACCATAAGAGATAGGAGCAGGAGTAGGCCATTCGGCCCTTCGAGCCTGCTCTGCCATTTAATAAGATCATGGCTGATCTGATCTGATCTGATTTGATAACTAGATGAATTTATAGTTCATGAATAATTCGATTATATCTGTAAAGCATCAGGGATAATGGAACCATAACTGTGACCATGTGGATCGACTGACTGACTCTCGTTGGACTCACAACTGCAAGAGTCTCCCAGCCTCCAGAGGGACCCATTCAATTAGTTTCCTTTAATCCCTGCAGTAACCCTGAGACTGATGAAAGACTCAAGTCCGACACACACACAGGTGTTTAAATCGAAGCTCAACCATTCACGGAATTCACTTCCGCTTCTCTTTTCATGTTTTCAACCCTGACCCCCTGTGGGACCGGGCCCTTCCCCTGACCCCCTGTGGGACCGGGCCCTTCCCCTGACCCCCTGTGGGACCGGGCCCTTCCCCTGACCCCCTGTGGGACCGGGCCCTTCCCCTGACCCCCTGTGGGACCGGGCCCTTCCCCTGACCCCCTGTGGGACCGGGCCCTTCCCCGGGTGCCCTCTGGGACCGGGCCCTTCCCCTGACCCCCTGTGGGACCGGGCCCTTCCCCTGACCCCCTGTGGGACCGGGCCCTTCCCCTGACCCCCTGTGGGACCGGGCCCTTCCCCGGGTGCCCTGTGGGTCTGGGCCCTTCCCCTGGTGCCCTGTGGGACTGGGCCCTTCCCCTGACCCCCTGTGGGACCGGGCCCTTCCCCGGGTGCCCTGTGGGTCTGGGCCTTTACCCTGACCCCCTGTGGGACTGGGCCCTTCCCCGGGTGCCCTGTGGGACCGGGCCCTTCCCCGGGTGCCCTGTGGGTCTGGGCCCTTCCCCTGGTGCCCTGTGAGACTGGGCCTTTACCCTGACCCCCTGTGGGACTGGGCCTTTACCCTGACCCCCTGTGGGACTGGGCCCTTCCCCTGACCCCCTGTGGGACCGGGCCCTTCCCCTGACCCCCTGTGGGACCGGGCCCTTCCCCGGGTGCCCTGTGGGTCTGGGCCCTTCCCCTGGTGCCCTGTGAGACTGGGCCTTTACCCTGACCCCCTGTGGGACCGGGCCCTTCCCCGGGTGCCCTGGTTGTTGTCTGGGCAATACTGATAGTTTGAGAGGAAGTGTCCAGAAAATGTTGGTGTTGTTTCAGTGTTTGTTTGTTTTTCTCCATTTGTTGAATTTGAAATCCTTGCGCTCACTCCTAACTCTCCCCATGGCCTTTCCCCAACCCTCCTGTCGCTCTACGTGAAGTGCACACCCTGATTTTGGCCACCGTTGTAGCCCCTTCCCCCTGTTCCACCATCGATGATTGGGCCCTCAGCTGCCCCTGCTCTGGAACCCCCCCCCTAATCCCTCCCCTAATCCCTCCCCATACCTCTTGCCACTCCTTTAAAAGCCTCAAACACATGAGAGATGATGGGCAGGGAGATTAGTTATCCATCCAGCCTTTCCTCTGCCACAACAACAACGACTTGCATTTATATAGCGCCTTTAATGTAGTAAAACATCCCAAGGTGCTTCACAGGAGCGGTTATCAAACAGAATTTGACACAGCTACATAAGGAGATATTAGGACAGGTGACCAAAAGTTTGGTCAAAGAGGTGGATTTTAAGGAGCGTCTTAAAGGAGGAGAGAGAGGCGGAGAGGTTTAGGGAGGGAATTCCAGAGCTTAGGGCCCAGGCAGCTGAAGGCACGGCCGCCAATGGCGGAGCGATTAAAATCGGGGATGGACAAGAGGCCAGAATTAGAGGAGCGCAGAGATCTCGGAGGGTTGTAGGGCTGGAGGAGGTTACAGAGATAGGGAGGGGAGCGAGGGCCATGGAGGGATTTGAACACGAGGATAAGAATTTTAAAATTGAGGCATTGCCGGACCAGGAGCCAATGTAGGTCAGCGAGCGCAGGGGGTGATGGGTGAACGGGACTTGGTGCGAGTTAGGATACAGGCAGCAGAGTTTTGGATGAGCTGAAACTTACGGAGGGTGGAAGATGGGAGGCCGGCCAGGAGAGCATTGGAATAGTCAAGTCTAGAAGTACCAAAGGGCATGGATGAGGGTTTCAGCAGCAGATGAGCCATGGTGCCCTGAACACCATAATTTGCAACAACCCCCCACCCACCGGAAACCACGTGATCTCCTGGGAGCAGCCAGAAAATAGCTGCAAACCTCCTGCCAATTCGAGGTCATGTGATCAACTCTCCCATACTAATCACTCTCCAATTACCTTAAATAAATTCTCTCTCTGAAACCTACTTCTCTGGTAAGATTACTTGCTAATTGAAAAAGTAGATCATTATTTAATTGATTCATTTCACCTTAATTGAGTGTGTAATCTAGATAAATTAACAAAGTAAATAGAAGTAAAAAGACATCGGACAGGTCTAATTACAAATATTGGACTAACACTTAAATACAAGAAGAGGAGAAATTTACAGGACTGTGGGGAAAGAGCAGGGGAGTGGGACTAATTGGATAGCTCTTTCAAAAGAGCCAGCACAGGCACGATGGGCCAAATGGCCTCCTTCTGTGCTGTCTGATTCTCTGAACACTCTCACACTTCACACAGACCAAAGATGCAGCAATTGACTCAGTCACAGCTCCCCATCAAACTGTTGGAGGTGCCGTCTTTCAGATGAGACGTTAAACCGAGGCCCCGTCTGCCCTCTCAGGTGGATGTAAAAGATCCCACGGCCACTATTGGAAGAAGAGCAGGGGAGTTCTCCCCGGGGTCCTGGGCCAATATTTATCCCTCGACCAACATCATCTCAAACAGATTATCTGGTCATTATTTCATTGCTGAGTTAGCTGAGAACAGCGAGGGGAGCGGGAGAGCTCCACAATTTGCCTCAGTGCCCCCGGGCTAGAGATGGGAAAAATTAAAAGTGTGGGTGTGCGTGCCTCAGGTAAGATCAGACTTGGTTGTGACGCAGCACGTGGCTGAATAGCCCGCCAGTATTCACTATCTGAGTCTGCATGGGATCGAGGGGCTGAGAGCAGCCAACACTCACAGAATTCATACCCTGATGAGATTCAGTGCCTCAGGAGAGAGGGGGATGAAATAGGAGGAAAAAACTAAAGTGTGTTGAGTTTGAATGAGGCTGAGAGAAATCTGGTCTGAACAACAATCGCTGTGTTTATCATTGACAAATATCCCCTCAGCCACAAGCATCTGGTTTCACTCTGGCACTGAAGAGAGAATGGTTCCTACTGACACACATTGCACAGATCTCCATCCCTGTTACACTCTCCCTCCCCCTTTCCCCCTCCACCTCTCCCTCCCCTGCACCTCCCCTTCTGCCCTCTCCCCTTCCCTCTCCCTCCCCTTCTCCCCTCTACTCTCTCTCTCCCTCCCCTCTACTCTCTCTCTCCCTCCCCTTCTCCCCTCTACTCTCTCCCTCCCTTTCTTCCCCCCCCCTCCCTCCCCTTCATCCCTCTCCCCTCTACCTCCTCCTCTCCCTCTTTCTACCAGCCCATCGAGAGCTGAGCCACAATTTAACAATCCGGGAGACTCTTCCGATGGGAATGTGGTTCAGGCCCTGGGATCCTCAATGCCTTCACTCTTTCATCGAGCCCCATCCGGAAATCGGTCCTCCAGGATTTGAAGAATTTCTGCACCCAAGCTCTTTTTTTCTGAAATCCGAGGCGGTCAAATTAATTCTTTCAATAAATCATCAGAGTTTTCAATAAACCACAGACGCGGGTCAGAAGCCCGAACCTTACACAGAGCAGGACAGTTACTTGATGAAGGATAATACCCACAGCACACTTCATGATGACAGTCAGAGCAGAGGAATTGTTCGGAACAGGAAAAGGCTGCTGGAACCAACGAGCCCAGCTCTTTCTGCTCGATCACCCACCCACCTTCTCTCCATATCCCTCAATCTCACCCACCCACCTTCTCACCATATCCCTCAATCCCACCTACCCACCTTCTCTCCATATCCCTCAA
This sequence comes from Heptranchias perlo, assembly GCF_035084215.1. NCBI lineage: Eukaryota > Metazoa > Chordata > Chondrichthyes > Hexanchiformes > Hexanchidae > Heptranchias > Heptranchias perlo. The sequence goes on along the minus strand of NC_090345.1, from coordinate 2,749,189 downwards.
TCCCACCTACCCACCTTCTCCCCATATCCCTCAATCCCACCTACCCACCTTCTCCCCATATCCCTCAATCCCACCTACCCACCTTCTCTCCATATCCCCCAGTCCCACCTACCCACCTTCTCCCCATATCCCTCAATCCCACCTACCCACCTTCTCTCCATATCCCTCAATCCCACCTACCCACCTTCTCTCCATATCCCTCAATCCCACCTACCCACCTTCTCCCCATATCCCTCAATCCCACCTACCCACCTTCTCCCCATATCCCCCAGTCCCACCTACCCACCTTCTCTCCATATCCCCCAGTCCCACCTACCCACCTTCTCCCCATATCCCTCAATCCCACCTACCCACCTTCTCTCCATATCCCCCAGTCCCACCTACCCACCTTCTCCCCATATCCCCCAGTCCCACCTACCCACCTTCTCTCCATATCCCCCAGTCCCACCTACCCACCTTCTCTCCATATCCCTAAATCCCACCTACCCACCTTCTCTCCATATCCCCCAGTCCCACCTATCTACCTGCTACTTCAAATCCCAGGCTTTTCTTTGTAACATTATTGGGTTGATGGTTTTGAGTTTCTTTTTGCAGCCTGTTCTGAGCGCTGTTGCCTCATAGAAGGATAAATGTAATATCAGGTCACAGAGATCTGTTGTGTCAGAATTCTGAGCTGTCTCACAATTAAAACTAACAGAGACGGAATCTTTCTATAATTGATCCAGAAAACTATTTGCACTGGTTGGTGGTTTGGTAACGAGCTGCCCTAAATTTAAGAGTTTCATCAAAAGAATAAAAGGGGAGATTAGGAGAGATGTTTTTGAACAGGGTTTTTCTCCATTTGTTCTTGGGATGTGGGCGTCGCTGGCAAGGCCATTTATTGCCCATCCCTAATTGCCCTTGAGAGGGTGGTGGTGAGCCGCCTTCTTGAACCGCTGCAGTCCGTGTGGTGAAGGTTCTCCCACAGTGCTGTTAGGAAGGGAGTTCCAGGATTTTGACCCAGCGACGATGAAGGAACGACGATATATTTCCAAGTCAGGATGTATTACAGTGACGGGTGTGGTGTATATCATTGTGCTATAGTGAGGGGTGTGGGGTATATCAGAGAGTGTTACAGTGAGGGGTGGGGGTTATATCGGAGAGTGTTACAGTGAGGGGTGTGGGGTATATCAGAGTGTTACAGTGACAGGTGCGGGGTATATCAGAGTGTTACAGTGAGGGGTGTGGGGTATATCGGAGAGTGTTACTGTGAGGGGTGTGGGGTATATCAGAGTGTTACAGTGACAGGTGCGGGGTATATCAGAGTGTTACAGTGAGGGGTGTGGGGTTATATCGGAGAGTGTTACAGTGAGGGGTGTGGGGTATATCAGAGTGTTACAGTGAGGGGTGTGGGGTATATCGGAGTGTTACAGTGAGGGGTGCGGGGTATATCAGAGAGTGTTACAGTGAGGGGTGTGGGGTATATCAGAGTGTTACAGTGAGGGGTGCGGGGTATATCAGAGAGTGTTACAGTGAGGGGTGTGGGGTATATCAGAGTGTTACAGTGACAGGTGCGGGGTATATCAGAGTGTTACAGTGAGGGGTGTGGGGTATATCAGAGTGTTACAGTGAGGGGTGTGGGGTATATCAGAGTGTTACAGTGAGGGGTGTGGGGTATATCAGAGTGTTACAGTGAGGGGTGTGGGGTATATCAGAGTGTTACAGTGAGGGGTGCGGGGTATATCAGAGTGTTACAGTGAGGGGTGTGGGGTATATCAGAGTGTTACTGTGAGGGGTGCGGGGTATATCAGAGTGTTACAGTGAGGGGTGTGGGGTATATCAGAGTGTTACAGTGAGGGGTGTGGGGTATATCAGAGTGTTACAGTGAGGGGTGTGGGGTATATCAGAGTGTTACAGTGAGGGGTGTGGGGTATATCAGAGTGTTACAGTGAGGGGTGTGGGGTATATCAGGGCGTTATAGTGAGGGGTGCGGGGTATATCAGAGTGTTACAGTGAGGGGTGTGGGGTATATCAGAGTGTTACAGTGAGGGGTGTGGGATATATCAGAGTGTTACAGTGAGGGGTGTGGGATATATCAGAGTGTTACAGTGAGGGGTGTGGGGTATATCAGAGCGTTATAGTGAGGGGTGTGGGATATATCAGAGTGTTACAGTGAGGGGTGTGGGGTATATCAGAGTGTTACAGTGAGGGGTGCGGGGTATATCAGAGTGTTACAGTGAGGGGTGTGGGGTATATCAGAGTGTTACACTGAGGGGTGTGGGGTATATCAGAGAGTGTTACAGTGAGGGGTGTGGGGTATATCAGAGTGTTACAGTGAGGGGTGCGGGGTATATCAGAGTGTTACACTGAGGGGTGTGGGGTATATCAGAGAGTGTTACAGTGAGGGGTGTGGGGTATATCAGAGTGTTACAGTGAGGGGTGCGGGGTATATCAGAGTGTTACAGTGACAGGTGCGGGGTATATCAGAGTGTTACAGTGAGGGGTGCGGGGTATATCAGAGTGTTACAGTGAGGGGTGTGGGGTATATCAGAGTGTTACAGTGAGGTATGCGGGGTATATCAGAGTGTTACAGTGAGGGGTGTGGGGTATATCAGAGTGTTACAGTGAGGGGTGTGGGGTATATCAGAGTGTTGGGTGCGGAGTATATCAGAGTGTTACAGTGAGGGGTGCGGGGTATATCAGAGTGTTACAGTGAGGGGTGTGGGGTATATCAGAGTGTTACAGTGAGGGGTGTGGGGTATATCAGAGTGTTACAGTGAGGGGTGTGGGGTATATCAGAGTGTTGGGTGCGGGGTATATCAGAGTGTTACAGTGAAGGGTGCGGGGTATATCAGAGTGTTACAGTGAGGGGTGTGGGATATATCAGAGTGTTACAGTGAGGGGTGTGGGGTATATCAGAGTGTTACAGTGAGGGGTGTGGGGTATATCAGAGTGTTACAGTGAGGGGTGTGGGGTATATCAGAGTGTTACAGTGAGGGGTGCGGGGTACATCAGAGTGTTACACTGAGGGGTGTGGGGTATATCAGAGAGTGTTACAGTGAGGGGTGTGGGGTATATCAGAGTGTTACAGTGAGGGGTGCGGGGTATATCAGAGAGTGTTACAGTGAGGGGTGTGGGGTATATCAGAGTGTTACAGTGACAGGTGCGGGGTATATCAGAGTGTTACAGTGAGGGGTGCGGGGTATATCAGAGTGTTACAGTGAGGGGTGTGGGGTATATCAGAGTGTTACAGTGAGGTATGCGGGGTATATCAGAGTGTTACAGTGAGGGGTGTGGGGTATATCAGAGTGTTACAGTGAGGGGTGTGGGGTATATCAGAGTGTTGGGTGCGGAGTATATCAGAGTGTTACAGTGAGGGGTGCGGGGTATATCAGAGTGATACAGTGAGGGGTGTGGGGTATATCAGAGTGTTACAGTGAGGGGTGTGGGGTATATCAGAGTGTTACAGTGAGGGGTGTGGGGTATATCAGAGTGTTACAGTGAGGGGTGTGGGGTATATCAGAGTGTTGGGTGCGGGGTATATCAGAGTGTTACAGTGAAGGGTGCGGGGTATATCAGAGTGTTACAGTGAGGGGTGTGGGGTATATCAGAGTGTTACAGTGAGGGGTGCGGGGTATATCAGAGTGTTACAGTGAGGGGTGCGGGGTATGTCAGAGTGTTACAGTGAGGGGTGCGGGGTATATCAGAGTGTTACAGTTAGGGGTGTGGGGTATATCAGAGTGTTACAGTGAGGGGTGCGGGGTATATCAGAGTGTTACAGTGAGGGGTGTGGGGTATATCAGAGTGTTACAGTGAGGGGTGTGGGGTATATCAGAGTGTTGGGTGCGGGGTATATCAGAGTGTTACAGTGAGGGGTGCGGGGTATATCAGAGTGTTACAGTGAGGGGTGCGGGGTATATCAGAGTGTTACAGTGAGGGGTGTGGGGTATGTCAGAGCGTTATAATGAGGGTTGCGGGGTATTTCAGAGTGTTACAGTGAGGGGTGTGGGGTATGTCAGAGTGTTACAGTGAGGGGTGCGGGGTATATCGGAGTGTTACAGTGAGGGGTGTGGGGTATGTCAGAGTGTTACAGTGAGGGGTGTGGGATATATCAGAGTGTTATAGTGTGGGGTGTGGGGTATGTCAGAGTGTTACAGTGTGGGGTGCGGGGTATATCAGAGTGTTATAGTGTGGGGTGTGGGGTATGTCAGAGTGTTACAGTGTGGGGTGCGGGGTATATCAGAGTGTTACAGTGAGGGGTATGGGATATATCAGTGTTACAGTGAGGGGTGTGGGATATATCAGAGTGTTACAGTGTGGGGTGCGGGGTATATCAGAGTGTTACAGTGTGGGGTGCGGGGTATATCAGAGTGTTACAGTGTGGGGTGTGGGGTATGTCAGAGTGTTACAGTGTGGGGTGCGGGGTATATCAGAGTGTTACAGTGAGGGGTATGGGATATATCAGTGTTACAGTGAGGGGTGTGGGATATATCAGAGTGTTACAGTGTGGGGTGCGGGGTATATCAGAGTGTTACAGTGTGGGGTGCGGGGTATATCAGAGTGTTACAGTGTGGGGTGCGGGGTATATCAGAGTGTTACAGTGAGGGGTGTGGGATATATCAGAGTGTTACAGTGAGGAGTGCGGGGTATATCAGAGTGTTTCAGTGAGGGGTGCGGGGTATATCAGAGTGTTACAGTGAGGGGTGCGGGGTATATCAGAGTGTTACAGTGAGGGGTGTGGGGTATATCAGAGTGTTACGGTGAGGGGTGTGGGGTATATCAGAGTGTTACGGTGATGGGTGTGGGGTATATCAGAGTGTTACAATGAGGGGTGCGGGGTATATCAGAGTGTTACAGTGAGGGGTGCGGGCTATATCAGAGAGTGCCCTGCGTTGTGGGTCTGTGTCACAGTGAGGATATGTGTGTGAAGTGAGAGAGCTGGGATCTTGCTGTGCCACGCCTGTCTCTCTGTCAGCGAGTGCTGGTCGAGATTGCCCCTAACTCACGCTGTGATATCGGCTTGGAGTCCCTGATGAGGAGGACACTGTAACTGGCCTGTGACCTGACTGAGAAACCCGTGCTCTAATGTGACAGTGTCTGTAGGGCAGGAAGTGACTCAAAGCTCACTCTGGCACCAGGACAAACAAGTGGAGACACGGCAGAGGCTGCGTTTCCCACTGATCCCCAACGTAAATCAGACCACAACTTAAGCTGCGTTCAACACTCCCACAGCCTGGCGATCACCCCATCCATTATCCAGCCGCCTAACACGGCTTTGAATTATAACATTTCCTGATCAATATAACTGCCAAACAAGCAGCTCTGCCTGGCAATCTCCCAGAGACATAAATCTCCCTCCAATAGCAAGGCCCAGCAGGAGAGGGTCATTAAATAGTTTATTTTAAATCAGAAACCGTGAGTGAAAGGAGGCGATGGTCAGTCTGACACCTTGACAGCTACCTTGTATAGCAGGTCGAGAGATTTAAAACTCAGGAACACGGCCTTTATTTAAGAGTATGAGAGTTATGATGGACAGGTGTGTTTATTGAGGGTGTGACAGGTTCAGTGCCAGTACGGTGGGTATCATTTCAATATAAGAAGATACCTGGTATTGTGCAGACAATTATTAATCTTCGCACCTCTCTCGCTCTGTGGGGACGGGTTCTATTGGATTGCGTTCTGGAATCGACTTCATCCGATCATGATGATTTTATTGAGACATGGCTATCGCTAGAAACACTTTGCACCTGTAATACAGTCTGAGCCATGACTTTCTGTGATGTTAAACTGACTGGGGCTCAGACAGGAACCGCTATTTGCCCTGATCCAATAATAATCCTGACTCACTATAATCCTGATCAACGAATAATCCTAATCCATTGTACGGCCCGTGTGTGTCTCAGTGTCAGCTCCTGGACATGGACAGTACACAGTGGGTAAAAGGGAACGATTCACTCCTGTCTGGTACTGTATACTCCTGTATCTGTCCGCTTTAAACTGTTTGAACAGTATACTCACAACAGCCTGATTAATACTGTCTATCTCCTGTACAGAAGGTGTAAGGCCTATATCACTTCTATTAAGTTTGTGTGGAATATGGTAGTTGGGTATATACAGTGTACACAATGCCAGGCCATGGCCAGAACTGTTTTGTCACCTGACAGTCAATCCCTGCCTCACCTGTAACTCTCGACCTCACTCCCTCTCCATCACACCTGTCCGCTCTCTCTTTGATTGATGCCACTCTGGGCTTTCCTCTCCCCTGCTGTTTGTCAGCAGGATTCAGGGGCTGGGACTGACAGGCGGCCTGCCCCTGGATTGTTTGAGTGCCTGTGTGAGGGAGATCAGTAATTGTCACAAAGGGCCATTTCTCCCTCTCTCACTGAGTCAATGCCAATCTCTGCATGTGACTGTGGTTCCTGTTTGGGTTCAGGAGTAAGACAGTAACTCAGAGTTTACAAACACATGCCCCATTAACAAGGGAACAAGGGCTTTGTGGAATTGGGGATGTCTCTTCCTAGCCTCGAACTCTAATCATTCCTCTTGTCCCAGGGGACTGTGGAACTCGGCTGATCAAAAGGCAGCTGATCGGCAGCATTCACTGCCGACAGGATGGGCCCACACCAAACAGGTCCTTCGGTAACTGAGAGTTAGTGCCCCTGATTGTAACACGGTCACATTGAATAATTTATTTTGTTACGTGTACAGGAGCTGACACTGAGACACAGACAGGCCCGTACAGGACCAGACGGGAGTGAATCGTTCCCTTTTACCTGCTGTGTACTGTCCATGTACAGGAGCTGACACTGAGACACAGACAGGCCCGTACAGGACCAGACGGGAGTGAATCGTTCCCTTTTACCTGCTGTGTACTGTCCATGTACATGAGCTGACACTGAGACACAGACGGGCCGTACAGGACCAGACGGGAGTGAATCGTTCCCCTTTATCCAGTGGAAGAAAATGGAGTGGGATTTGGGGAGGGAGAGGGGAGGGTGAAGGGGCCTATCCATTGTCAGCAGCTCTCACTGCAAACCCCTCGCCTCGGGGAATAGATAAACTGATCTTTTTGTGTTCTCTACAAATCCCAGTCGAAGCCTGAAACCCCCAGAGAAATTAGAGAGGAACAGAGAGCTGGGGAGAGAGCCTTCATCTTTTGATAATGTAAATAACCTCGTGCTAAAGGGCAGCCCCAAGCTCCCACAGGGATTAGGCCAACCCCCCTGAGTCAGGCCTCATCGTCAGACTGTCTGCTCTCTCTCTCTCCCTCTCTCTCTCTCTCTCTGTCCTGATACACTCCCCTAACGACTGTTACCCTGAAACACTACACTCTGTGTCTGTCAGATTCAGTCAACACTCTCCAGCAGAACGAGAAAATGGAATTAACTCCCGACGTGCCGATGGTCAGAGGAACCTGGTCGAGGGAGGGAATATTCCGAGACCAGTAACATTCTGAGTTACAGTTAAAGAAAGAAAGAAGAATTTCAGTGCAGTGCTGAGGGAGTGCAGCACTGTCGGAGGGTCAGTACTGAGGGAGTGCAGCACTGTCGGAGGGTCAGTACTGAGGGAGTGCAGCACTGTCGGAGGGTCAGTGCTGAGGGAGCGCTGCACTGTCGGAGGGTCAGTACTGAGGGAGCGCTGCACTGTCGGAGGGTCAGTACTGAGGGAGCGCTGCACTGTCGGAGGGTCAGTACTGAGGGAGCGCTGCACTGTCGGAGGGTCAGTACTGAGGGAGCTCAGCACTGTCGGAGGGTCAGTACTGAGGGAGCGCTGCACTGTCTGAGGGTCAGTACTGAGGGAGCGCTGCACTGTCGGAGGGTCAGTACTGAGGGAGCGCTGCACTGTCGGAGGGTCAGTACTGAGGGAGCGCCGCACTGTCGGAGGGTCAGTACTGAGGGAGCGCTGCACTGTCGGAGGGTCAGTACCGAGGGAGCGCTGCACTGTCGGAGGGTCAGTACTGAGGGAGCGCTGCACTGTCGGAGGGTCAGTACCGAGGGAGCGCTGCACTGTCGGAGGGTCAGTACTGAGGGAGCGCTGCACTGTCGGAGGGTCGGTACTGAGGGAGTGCTGCACTGTCGGAGGGTCAGTACTGAGGGAGCGCCGCGTTGTCGGAGGGTCAGTACTGAGGGAGCGCTGCACTGTCAGAGGGTCAGTACTGAGGGAGCGCTGCACTGTCGGAGGGTCAGTACTGAGGGAGCGCTGCACTGTCGGAGGGGCAATACTGAAGGAGTGCTGCACTGTCAGGGGGGCAATGGTGAGGGAGCGCTGCGCTATTGGAGGTGCCGGCTTTCGGATGAGACGTTAAACCAAGGCCTCGTCTGCCCCCTCAGGTGGAAGTAAAAGATTCGACGGCACTATTTCAAAGGAGTGCAGGGGAGTTCTCCCCGGTGTCCTGGCCAATATTTATCCCTGAACCAACATCACTAAAACAGATTATCTGGTCAATATCACACTGCTGTTTGTGGGATCTTACTGTGCGCAAATTGGTTGCTGCATTTCCTACATTACAACAGTGACCACACTTTAAAAAAAGTACTTCCTTGACTGTGAAGAGCTTTGAGACATCCTGAGGTTGTGAAAGGTGCTATATAAATGCAAGATCTTTCTTTTTTTTGGAGTGCACCGACTGTTGTTATGTAGGCAAACACTGCAGTGAGCCAGTAACATCCCATAAGCAACAATGAGATGAATGCCCAGTTAATCTGCTTCTGGGTGATGTTGGTTGAGGGGGAATGTTGGTCAGGACACTGGGAGAACTCCGAGCTCTTCTTCCAATAGCGCTGTGGACGTTTGGAATCTGCGAGAGATCCAGTACGAACAATGTGGGTGTATTGCCGGGCGTTGGCCTGAAACACACGGCCCTGGAAAGTCTCGACTCTATTACTTGGCGGATGCTGAATTAGCTGATCACAGCTGGGGGTGACAGTGCCCGATCTTTGGATTCAGGATCCCAGGTTTCACGAGGAAGATGTCGGCCAGGGTTCCTGCTCCTGATCTCTGTGCAGTGACGCCCTGCTGCCAATCAGATATGTGCATGGAAGTCGGGTCAGGATGGGATCAGGATCAGTTTGAGGAACCAGTCACCGCTCGTCCTCATACATGAAGAATGGGTCATTGGGGAGAATTACGCGAGGGCAATCAGTGCCCGTGGAACCCGTACCCCAGTGAGAGTCAGTGCCCGTGGGACCCGTACCCCAGTGAGAGTCAGTGTCTGTGGGACCCGTACCCCAGTGAGAGTCAGTGCCCGTGGGACCCGTACCCCAGTGAGAGTCAGTGTCTGTGGGACCCGTACCCCAGTGAGAGTCAGTGTCTGTGGGACCCGTACCCCAGTGAGAGTCAGTGTCTGTGGGACCCGTACCCCAGTGAGAGTCAGTGTCTGAGGGACCCGTACCCCAGGGAGAGTCAGTGTCTGTGGGACCCGTACCCCAGTGAGAGTCAGTGTCCGTGGGACCCGTACCCCAGGGAGAGTCAGTGTCTGTGGGACCCGTACCCCAGTGAGAGTCAGTGTCTGTGGAACCCATACTCCAGTGAGAGTCAGTGTCCGTGGGACCCGTACCCCAGGGACAGTCAGTGTCTGTGGGACCCGTACCCCAGTGAGAGTCAGTGTCTGTGGAACCCGTACCCCAGTGAGAGTCAGTGGCCGTGGGACCCATACCCCAGTGAGAGTCAGTGTCCGTGGGACCCGTACCCCAGTGAGAGTCAGTGTCTGTGGGACCCGTACCCCAGTGAGAGTCAGTGTCCGTGGGACCCGTACCCCAGTGAGAGTCAGTGTCTGTGGGACCCGTACCCCAGTGAGAGTCGGTGTCTGTGGGACCCGTACCCCAGGGACAGTCAGTGTCTGTGGGACCCATACCCCAGGGACAGTCAGTGTCTGTGGGACCCGTACCCCAGTGAGAGTCAGTGTCTGTGGAACCCGTACCCCAGTGAGAGTCAGTGTGTGTGGGACCCGTACCCCATTGAGAGTCGGTGTCTGTGGGACCCGTACCCCAGTGAGAGTCGGTGTCTGTGGGACCCGTACCCCAGTGAGAGTCGGTGTCTGTGGAACCCGTACCCCAGTGAGAGTCAGTGTCTGTGGAACCTGTACCCCAGTGAGAGTCGGTGTCTGTGGGACCCGTACCCCAGTGAGAGTCGGTGTCTGTGGAACCCGTACCCCAGTGAGAGTCAGTGTCTGTGGGACCCGTACCCCAGTGAGAGTCAGTGCCCGTGGGACCCGTACCCCAGTGAGAGTCAGTGTCTTGAGGAGAGGGGGTGAGAAAGTTGGGGGGAGAATATCAGGAAGAAGAATGCTGCGCAGGCTGGAAGGGGTTAAGTGATAGCCCACGGCGATACTGACAGCAATAAAACACAATTGGAACATTATAGGGGGGTGGGAGTGGAGTCAATAAATCATTAAAGTTTTAATGAGTGGCTCTAACCGCAGGCTTTAACCTTGCTGGTAATGGGGGGAGTGGCTGTAATCTTTATCGACAAGGGAGATTTTGCTGCTGAACAATATAATCAATATTTGCTCTCATCTTAATTTACATCTAATTGTTATTTAATGAGGTCCCGATAATGGTGGCTCTCTAGCGATCTCGGCAATGTCAGGAGCAAAAGCAGAGGCCCCGGCCGAGAGACACAGACTCCTCAACCCTCCCACTCCTCCCTCCTGCTTTTCCGAACATTAACGAGCTGGGCCTATAGTTCCTGGACTGACCTCAAGCTGGGCCTTTTTGTTTCAGTCGAGAAGCTGGGTGAAGGGCCGAGATGGTTTGAAGCTCATACAGTAAAATTGGACAGAGCGGGAGAGAAGAGAGGGAAGGGAGTAAATCAGGGAGGGTGAGTGAAGTTTGCAAGTGTTCCTCGGAGCTCATCCAGGGAAATTGTTCCCTGTGGTGAGGGAGAATGACGGGAAACTTCTTCACCCAAAGGGGAACCAAATTAGAATCATAGAATCTTACAGCACAGAAAGAGGCCATTTGGCCCATCGTGCCTGTGCCGACTGTTTGAAAGAGCTATCCGATTAGTCCCACTCCCCTGCTCTTTCCCCGTAGCATTGTATTTCTCCAATTCCCTTTTGAAAGTTATTATTGAATCTGCTTCCACCGCCCTTTCAGGCAGCGCGTTCCAGATCATCACAACTCGCTGCGTAAAAAAAATTATCCTCTTCTTCCCCCTGGTTCTTTTGCCAATTATCTTAAATCTGTGTCCTCTGTTTACTGAACCTCCTGCCAGTGGAAATGGTTTCTCCTTACTCTGTCAAAACCCCTTTTAATTTTGAACAGCTCTATTAAATCTCCCCTTAACCTTCTCTGTTCTAAGGAGAACAATCCCAGCCTCTCTAGTTTCCAGAGAAGGATATTGAAACTGAGCTCTATTGTGTCCTTGTACAATGTTCACACACAAGGCATTTCTGGGCTAGTGGGAGCATCTCTGGATAACAGGAACCCTGGCTGATCCTTCCCATCCTAACCTAGGGGTACTGAGTCCAATTGTAGATCCCCTACTGCCATCTTGGTGGAGATCAGCTACTACAGCCCAAACTGAGGCAGGAACCTGGGATCTCCCCAGTCCAGCTGGCTCACTACAACACTGGGATATACAGTCATCCACTGGGATGTACAGTCATCCACTGGGATATACAGTCATCCACTGGGATATACAGTCATCCACTGGGATGTACAGTCATCCACTGGGATGTACAGTCATCCACTGGGATACTGGGCAGCATTTTGTATTGCAGTAGTTGCCTTGTGCCCCAAGCCTGTGACTGTTACACAGTTAGAGGGGCCTCCCCAGATACAGGAGCATGAGAGAGGGGCCTCCCCTGATACAGGAGTGTGAGAGAGGGGCCTCCCAGATACAGGAGTTTGAGAGAGGGGTTAGAGGGGCCTCCCAGATACAGGAGTGTGAAAGAGGGGATAGAGGATTCTCCCTAGATACAGGAGCTTGAGAGAGGGGTTAGAGGGGCCTCCCTGATACAGGAGTTTGAGAGAGGGGTTAGAGGGGCCTCCCTGATACAGGAGCATGAGAGAGGGGCCTCCCAGATACAGGAGTTTGAGAGAGGGGTTAGAGGGGCCTCCCAGATACAGGAGTTTGAGAGAGGGGTTAGAGGGGCCTCCCAGATACAGGAGTGTGAAAGAGGGGATAGAGGATTCTCCCTAGATACAGGAGCTTGAGAGAGGGGTTAGAGGGGCCTCCCTGATACAGGAGTTTGAGAGAGGGGTTAGAGGGGCCTCCCTGATACAGGAGTGTGAGAGAGGGGTTAGAGGGGCCTCCCTGATACAGGAGTTTGAGAGAGGGGTTAGAGGGGCCTCCCAGATACAGGAGTGTGAAAGAGGGGATAGAGGATTCTCCCTAGATACAGGAGCTTGAGAGAGGGGCCTCCCAGATACAGGAGTGTGAGAGAGGAGCCTCCCAGATGCGGGAGCTGGCCAGTAGTCTTAGCCATAATTAGAATTCTACAGAGCAATGAGTTGTTAAGGAGAGAAGTAAAAGTTTGGCGTGAAAGAGGAGACAAACGCACACTTTTTGGAGCACAGTTTTTTGTTGGATTACACGAGTATAAACAGTAGGATTCTGGAGGAGAGTTGTGGTCTAGTCAGGGCTCGATCATTCCCTGTAACCTCAGTAGGGAGCTCCAGAGCAACACAACTCTGGGGGGCACTGCTGGATCACTGAATTCAGAAACATCTCTCTCTGTGTAGGCAGCAGCCACAGAACCAAAGGTCCTCTCAATATTATCAGACATGCTCACGCCTCTGGTCCGTTAATGGAGGCGTTAACAGGACTAAAATAGCCAGCTCACCGCCCGCAATATGATAGCGGACAGTGGAGCGTGCCGTGATCCTGCTCAGCGATCGCCGACTGGTGCGGGCAGTGCGCGGTCGCAGGGTTGACCTGTGCTATCCATTCCCACCAGCACCGAGGTCCCGGTAAGAATCCAGCTTCTGATCCTGAGCTGAAACAGATTCCCTGTAAGGAGGGAAGCAAAGTGCGGTTCCCTGGTTTACTCGTTCCAGGGGTAACTTGTTTTCGTGATAAATATTGGCCCAGGTCACTGGGGAGAACTCCCCTGCTCTTCTTCAAATAGTGCCATTGGATTTGTTACATCCACCTGAGAGGGGCAGACAGGGCCTCAGTTTAACATCTCATCTGAAAGACAGCACCTCTGACAGTGTAGCACTCCCTCAGTACCGCACCAGGCAAGTCAGCTTGTATTTTGTACGTAAGTCTCTGAAGTGGAGTTTGAACCCAGGACCTTCCTGACTCAGAGGGGAGAGTGCTGCCCACTGAGACACGGCTGACAGCTGATAAGGTGAGAAGGTGAGGTCGAGGGATATGGTGAGGAGATGGAATTAATGTACCGAAGAAAGAGAGGTCTGTTGGGATGTTCCTGTTCCTGAACGTTATGTTCTAATGGAGTGGGGAAGGAGCAAGCGAAAGCCTCAAAGTGAAGTGAAAGGTGTTTGGGCCGGGCTCCGCGTGATTACAGTCTGAGGTCTAACAACGAGAGGGGGCAGGGGGTTAGGTTATTCTGGCATCATTTTGGGCAAGTGGGTTGGGCGCTGCTTGAATTCTACCCGCGCTGATGTCGGTACCTGGAGGGTATCTCTTCTAGAGGGATAGAACTGAAAAGCAGAGAAGTTATGTTAAACTTGTATAGAACCTTGGTTAGACCACACTTGGAGTATTGTGAACAGTTCTGGTCGCCATATTATATAAAGGATATAGAGGCACTGGAGAAGGTGCAAAAAAGATTTACAATGATGATACCAGAACTGAGAGGATATAACTATCAGGAAAGACTGAACAGGCTGGGGCTCTTTTCTTTAGAAAAGAGGAGGCTGAGGGGTGACCTGATAGAGGTCTTTAAAATTATGAAAGGGTTTGATAGGGTAAACGTAGAGAAAATGTTTCCACTTGTGGGGAGGCCAGAACTAGGGGCCATAAATATAAGATAGTCACCAATAAATCCAATAGGGAATGCAGGAGAAACTTCTTTACCCAGAGAGTGGTGAGAATGTGGAACTCACTCCCACAAGGAGTGGAATAGAAGGATCTGCTGATAGGGTGAGATGAAGTAGGGAGGGAGGAGGCTCGTGTGGAGCATAAACACCGGCATAGACCTGTTGGGCCGAATGGCCTGTTTCTGTGCTGTAAATTCTATGTAATTCTATCTGATCCTGAAATGCTCTCAGAAATTTTTTTAGTTTGACTGGATTAAAAAAAATCCTGCATAAATAAAGCTCTCAAAGAAGGGAAGAGGCTGAGGTTGGGGACGTAAGTGTTTTAGTTGTGCTGTGTTTGAACTGGCTCAGTGCCTTACCTTGATAGATGGTCGTTGAACCAAAAGACTGGTCTTTATGAAAAGATTTCTTTTGGAGCTTTGATAGAACCTGATTGTCCCAGTGGGGGGTCAGTAGTGTTGAGTGAGCCAGTTAGGGGGGTGGGAGAGGGGTTGACTGCAATTGCAGCAAGTCTCAGCTCCCCCCTGCTTGCGTTGTAACAGAGGTTGAGGGATGTTATTCCAGATGTTCACTTTTTTTCCAGAAAGCGGAAAGACGAAAAAACAATTCAAACGTCTTTAGAACTGAGGTTGTGAAACTGGAGGGGTCACAGTGACTGCCGACAAGGTGCAAAAAACCGGGCTCTACCTGATCGGCTATAATTCGAGGTCAATGAAAAGGATCAATCGGGCGGGGTGCACAACAGATTATCAGGTCATTATCACACTGCTGTTTGTGGGATCTTGCTGTGCGCAAATTGGCTGCCACGTTTCCTACATTACAACAGTGACTACACTTCAAATAAATGTACTTCATTGGTGTCTCAAGGCACTTCACAGGAACATAATCCGACAAAAATTGTCAATGAGCTAAAAACTGAGATATTAGGACAGGTGACCAAAGGCAAAAAGAGGTGGGTTTTAAGCAGCGTCTTATAGGAGGGGAGAGAGGTGGAGAGGCAGAGAGGTTTAGGGAGGGAATTCCAGAGCTTAAGGCCCAGGCAGCTGAAGGCACGGCCGCCAGTGGTGAAGCGATGAAAATCGGGGATGTGCAAGAGGCCAGAATTGGAGGAGCGCAGAGATCTCGGAGGATTGTAGGGCTGGATGAGGTTACAGAGATAGGGAGGGGCGAGGCCATGGAGGGATTTGAACATGGGGATGAGAACTTTAAAATTGAGGCGTTCCCGGACCGGGAGCCAATGTAGGTCATCGAGCACAGGGGGTGATGGGAGAATGGGACTTGGTGCGAGTTAGGATATGGGGCAGCAGAGTTTTGGATGAGCTGAAGTTTCAGGGCAAGATTGTGATGGAAAAAGCAGGAAAATGGGGAGGTGAGGCTGACCGGCCTCCCTCGTGGCAATACCCCCTGAATTTCCTCCTTTGTTCAGGGTAGCGGAGGAAACGGAAATCCTGTCCCACCGCAACTCCACCCCGACCAGGAGAATGACCCTCCCCGAAGTCCATCCAGATTCCCAGATAGACTAGGATTCCAACACTTGGGGGGGTAAATTTCCTCAGGGATTGTCCCGCTCCGTTGCCGAAACTTTGGTGTAAGTTTGAAGGAAAACCCCGTCTCCACTGAACTTGCGCCAAAGTTACAACAGGGGAGGGGGAGAAGACCCCAGAAAATTGCACCTCCGAGAGGACCATTTAGAACCCTGTACACATGGTGAGATGTTGGAGTCCGAGACTGGGGAAGGGCGGTCATGGGGGGATCGCCTCTTCAGGGTGGAGTTCCTGTTGGGCGATCGGCTGCACCAGAAGATCCAGTGAGAGGCTTTAAAGGGGCAGCAGCACCCCGAGGATTGGAAACCAAGACCCATTGGGAGGCCTTGTTGGAGACCGGGCCCTTTGTCAGGTAAATCACTGGGGACAGAGGAGGCTGCTACAAGGCCCTCTCCTTTGACACTTAGGGAACCCATTCAGAGCCCAGGACCCACCACTAGACATAGGAGTTTGAGACTGGAGGAGCCCATTCAGAGCCCCATGAACAGCCCAGGCTGGTGGGGTGACTGTGAGATGCTGCACCGTCCAACATCAGAGTCACTGAGTAAATGGACCCAAACATTTGGCACAACTCAATCCCGTGGCTGCAGTGTGGACCATCCACAGGATGCACTGCAACAACTCGCCAAGGCTTCTTCGACAGCACCTCCCAAACCCGCGACCTCTACCACCTAGAAGGACAAGGGCAGCAGGCGCATAGGAACAACACCACCTGCACGTTCCCCTCCAAGTCACACACCATCCCGACTTGGAAATATATCGGCCGTTCCTTCATCATCGCTGGGTCAAAATCCTGGAACTCCCTTCCTAACAGCACTGTGGGAGAACCTTCACCACACGGACTGCAGTGGTTCAAGAAGGCGGCTCACCACCACCTTCTCAAGGCAGCTATTGACGGGCAATAAATGCCGGCCTTGCCAACGACGCCCATATCCAGAAAAATTATATTTTAAACCAATTCTGGGGCCACCGGCTCTGAGCAGATTCAATTGTTTAATACACAAAGTTAAGCAACAGAAGAGAGAGAGCTGGAGCAAAGATCAGGCAGAACTATTGGGAAAAGAAAATGAGTTTACTGCTGCTGGAATTTCCCTTCTAACAAAATATGCATCAACATTGAAAGCATGTTTCCAGTCAGAGACAGGCTAATGGAAGCCATCTGCTTATTTCTCTCTCGGAATATTAAAAAACAAAAAAAATAATTGCTCCATCACAGAGGAAGGTGGAATTCTCTGGGAGAGCAGATGCTGACGGCAACCTGAGCCAGAGCCTCCCCGACAGTCGGTAAAGAAATAACTCTCATTTATATAGCGCCTTTCACAACCTCAGGACGTCCCAAAGCACTTTACAGCCAATGAACTGCTTTTTGAAGTGTAGTCACTGTTGTAATGTAGGAAATGCAGCAACCAATTTGCGCACAGCAAGATCCCACAAACAGCAATGTGACAATGACCAGATAATCTGTTTTAGTGATGTTGTTGGCCCCAGGGGAGAACTCCTCTGCTCTTCTTCAAGATAGTGTCATGGGATCTTTTACATCTACTTGAGAGGGCAATCAGGGCCTCAGTTTAACATCTCATCTGAAAGACAGCACCTCCAACAATGCAGCACTCCCTCAGTAGAGATATTGGCCTGAATTTTGTGCTCAAGTCTCTTGGAGTGGGACTTGAACCCACAACCTTCTGATTTGAGAGGCCAGAGTATTACTCACTGAGCCACGGCTGACACCTAAATTGTGGGTGTCACTGGCAAGGCTGGCATTTATTGCCCATCCCTCGTTGCTCTGAGCGTTTGATACAACTGAGTGTCTTGCTAGGCCGTTTCAGAGTCAACCACATCGGTGTGGGACTGGAGTCACATATAGGCCCAGACCGGGTAAGGACGGCAGGTTTCCTTCCCTAAAGGACAATAATGAACCAGTTGGGTTTTTATGATAATCCGACAGCTTCATGGTCACTTTTACTGAGACCAGATTTTTATTTCCAGATTTTTAAAAACTGATTTGAAATTCTCAAACTGCCCACGGTGGGATTTGAACTCTAGATTGTTTATCCAGTAACAGAACCACTATATTACCATACCCCTGGGGTAAAGGACATACATGAAAATTAAGAGACTACAGGTGGGCAAGCAGACGCGGGATTTGGAAAAAAGTTATTCCTAAAACAAGTTCAAAGAAAACAAGATTGCTTGGTGTCAGAGTAGTTGGTGAAAGGAAAAGAGAAAGTAAAATAGTCACCAAAGTATCAAAAAAAGGTGGTTAAATAAGAGTAAAATGGAGATGTTGCAGCCTATAGCTTGACCTTAGGTGACCAGAAATCTTGCAGGAAACTGGAAATGGTTTAAGCAATGATTTGACAGGGCATTCCATTTCCCTACATCTTACTGAAGAAGGAGCATGAAAGTTAAAATAATTTCAATTTGTGGGGGACAGGAGGATGTGACAATGAATGGATTTGAGATTTAACTCGATCCTGAATAAGAGGAGAACTTTGAAAGGAACAAATTTTTCAAATCTGCTAAATTGGCAGAAACTGAGTGCAGTCCCACCAATGCTCAAGGAGCTCGACACCATCCAGGACAGAGCAATTCCCTTGATCAGTGCCCCTGACACTGGTCTCAATATTGGCGCACAGTGGCTGCAGTGTGTACCATCCACAGGATGCACTGCAGCAACTCGCCAAGGCTTCTTCAACAGCACCTCCCAAACCCGAGACCTCCACCACCTAGAAGGACAAGGGCAGCAGGCACATGGGAACAACACCACCTGCACGTTCCCCTCCGAGTCACACACCATCCCGACTTGAACATTTTTTCACCATTCCTTCATCACCCTGGAATTCCCTACCTAACAGCACTGTGGGAGCACCATCATTACACGGACTGCAGCGGTTCAAGAAGGCGGCCCACCACCACCTTCTCAGGGCAACTAGGGGTGGGCAATAAATGCCGGCCTTGCCAGCGACGTCCACAATAAAAAAAATTGAAAACTCATTATATAACTGAGTAGTGACTCTCTGTAAGAAATATGGATTTGTTGAATTAATAGAATTACTAATAAGGAGCAGGATCATTCTTGGAATCTCAGATAGTTTTCTGAGAGTAAGATCTGATGTGCGACACAGCGAGAATGCGTAGGGCATCAGAAGCTCTAAAAGTTCAAGCCAGGGGGCTTTGTGGAGCGTGAAATGGAGCCATAGCAGCAGTAGTTCAGAACAATGTTACAAAACGATCAAACGAGAGATTTGGAAAGCGATGCATCAAAGCTAAAAGAAAGAGACAAAGAGAATATTGTTTTGATGGGTGTGGGATGGAGCATAACCCCAAATTTCACCCTCCCTATGGAAAGCATGCAAAATATGTGGCAAAAATAACCATTATACACAATGCTGCAAATCAAAGATAAAAAACAAAATCAAGAGCAGATTGTAGAAGAAAAATCACTCGAGAAATTGTATGTGGATGTAATAACTGGAAATCAAGTCACTGAGAGTGATTGGGTGTGCCCGACAGTCCATCAAACAGCCGTGTGATCTAAACCGGATACAAGAACGGAAGTGGATTTAAATTTAAAATTCTCATCCTTGTTTTCAGATCCCTCCACGGCCTCGCCCCTCCCTATCTCTGTAAGCTCCTCCAGCCCCACAACCCTCCCAGATCTCTGCGCTCCTCCAATTCTGGCCTCTTGCGCATCCCCCGATTCCCATCGCTCCACCATTGGCGGCCGTGCCTTCAGCTGCCTGGGCCCTAAGCTCTGGAATTCCCTCCCTAAACCTCTCCGCCTCTCTCTCCTCCTTTAAGACGCTCCTTAAAACCTACCTCTGGTCACCTGTCCTAATATCTCCTTATGTGGCTCGATGTCAAATATTGTTTGATAATCGCTCCTGTGAAGCACCTTGGGACGTTTTACTATGTTAAAGGTGCTATATAAATGCAAGTTGTTGTTGCTGTTTGTGAACGTCACATCTGAGCAAATTTCAACAGAAGACAATAAAATTGCCTGGGACAGGTCTATCAGTGAAGAGAAGGTGTGTTGCTGATACCAGGTAGACCAGCACCAATTACAAGTTGTTATTGATTCACTGATGCCACAAGATATTTGGTCAGTTGTAGCTGAGCACTGATGAAAAACTTGACTTTGGAAAAAGGCACTCACTGTGTAGGCTCCAAGTGACACAGGATATAGAACATTTACACATGGGTGCTGAACTTCATCACAATATTGGCCATGGAGGAAGTCCTCCAGGATGGTATCTAGAACGAAAGGACTAAGATGAGAAACTAGATAAACTTGGCTTACATTACCTGACGATGAGTTGGCTGAGTGTTCATCGGATCGAGGAGTTTAAAATAATGAAGACGATTGACAGGGTGGGTAAAGAACGACTTTTTTTTCTAGTAGTGGGATCCAGCTCAAGATGTCAGCCGTGGCTCAGTAGGTGCACCCTTGCCTTTGAGTTCGAAGGTGGTGGGTTTAAGCATCACTCCAAAGGCCTGAGCCCAAAATCCAGGTGGGTGTAAAAGATCCCATGGCATTATTTTGAAGAAGAGCAGGGGGAGTTCTCCCCAGTGTCCTGGGGCCAATATTTTTCCCTCAAGCAACATCACTAAAAACAGATTATCTGATCATTATCACATTGCTATTTGTGGGATCTTGCTGTGCGCAAATTGGCTGCCGCGTTTTCTACGTTACAACAGTGACCGCACTTCAAAAAGTACTTCATTGGCTGTGAAACGCTTTGGGCCGTCCTGAGGTGGTGAAAGGCTTTATATATATGCAAGTCTTTCTTTCTTTCTTTCTTTACCCTACTTTGTACCAGCTGAATGCCACAGAGCAGCTGCAGGCATTTCCCTGGAAGGAGGCCACTGCCGATAAGTGAGGGACAACCTGCCCCAAGTAAAGGTGAGGGTCGGTGAGCTCACTCTGTAAGTGCCCGTGTCCCATTCAGAGTCATCCCTTTAACGGCAACACAAGCAAAGTTGATTGCGATTGGCCTGTTTTCCGTCATCCTTGCTAATGAGGTCATAACGCAAAGCCCCCCATGGTAGAATATCCTACAGGCACTCAACACACCTTAGTTTGGGGGGGAGTCACCGACGTCCACAGTACTGAACCCCAGCAAGAGTCAGCAGCGTGAGGAGAAGAGAGGAGAATCTGATAGTCTATCAAGTAGCCAACAGTTTAACCTACCCAGAGGGGACACAGGATGGAACTTGTTGGCAGGGCTGAGCTGCTCAACATGATGTTTTGTTTAAATTTTAATAAAGTCATTCTTTTTCATTCAGATGCAGTTTAGTAAGAGCCCTTACAACAAGTTTTTAAAAAATGGCAGCACTGTCGGCCGTAGCTCATTGGGCAGCAGTCTCGCCTCTGAGGCAGAAGGGCGAGGGTTTGGGTCCCACTCCGTGAGACTTGAGCACACAATCCAAGCTGACACTCCCGGTGCAGCACTGAGGGAGCGCTGGACTGTCGGAGGTTCTGTCTTTCCAATGAGACATTAAATCAAGGCCTGGTTTCCCTTCTCAGGCAGATGTAAAAAATCCCATAGTGCTATTTGAAGAAGAGCAGGGGACTTCTCCCTGGGGCTAATATTTATCCCTCAACCAACATCACTAAAAACAGATGATCTGGTCACATTGCTGTTCGTGGGATCTTGCTGTGCACAAATTGGCTGCTGTTTCTCCTACATTACAACAGTGACTACACTTCTAAAAGTACTTCATTGGCTGTAAAGAGCTTTGGGACGTCACGAGGCTGTGAAAGGTGCTATATAAATGCAAGTTCTTTCTTCCTTTCTTGCTCCATCTATTTAATGTGCTGAGGCAAGGTTTGGCCCTGTATCTCCTTCTCCGAAGGGCCTCTCACATGAAACTCCAGAACATTCTACATCCTCCAGCATACGTCCATAATCTGTCAGAGGGAGGGATTTTGTTTCCCTCGATTTTCTCAGTCTTCTCCTGAAGGTGCTGAGTCCAGCAGCTCTCCGCTAAGGTACGGTGAACGTCGGCAGGCAATTCCACCACCGGGGGCATCGCCTTATGATCTTGTTACCAAGAATGGCAGTAAACTGGTGAATCACAGCGAGCCTGTCGAGTTGCTCGGTTCCCCGTATCTCAGCGAGCAAGCAGCTGAACTGTAGATTCCTGCCGGTAACTTACAAGCTGGCGCTGTGCACAACACAGATTCAGGAGGCTGCTGCCTGGCATGAGAAAACACAAATACAAAGAAAGACTCGAAAAATTGGGTCTTTATTCGTGAGAACAACGCAGCTTAGAGGGCGATATATTGGAGGTGTTTAAAATGATGAAAGGATGGGACAGGATAGATAGAAGCAGAGTGTTCCCAGTAGCTGAGGGTCTAGAACAAGGGGCCAATGGTACAAGATTAAATGTAAGAGATTTAGAACAGAGGGCAGGAGAAACCTCTTCACACAGAGAGATGTGAGTCTTGGGGGATTCACTTCCAGGGTTAGTGGCCGAGGGAGAAACTGAGTCAACACTGAAGGAAAAGGGGCTGGAGAGATATGGAAACAGGAGGGTAAATGAGATCAGAATTATTTGCTCGTTTGGATGGTAAACACTGACAAAGACTGATTGGGCCGATTGGCCTGTTTCCATGTTGTGATTTCTATGTGTATTTAATGATTGATAGTACCCTGTTTATTAACAGTTCTCACCCCCAGGCACTGAGAGGAGACACACAGCTCACTTGATGCTGACCAGCTGGGAATGTGATCAGGAGTTTAACAGCATAAACAGTACAGGAAGCAAATGTGTAAAAAAGAACAAGGGGAGAGAGCGGGAGAGAGCGAGGGCTGTACGAGAAAAGAAATGGAAGAGAGAGAGAGCAAAAAAAGAGATTGATGAAGAAGCTGAGATTCAGTGAGAGATTGAGTGAAAGAGAGAGAGAGTTAAGTGAATAAAAATCCATGAGGGACTGATGGAAGAGGGAACAGAAGGAACATGTGAGGGGATGGTATCAATAAAAAGAGGAAGAGAACAATGAGAGTTCAGCATCCCACACAAGTGATGATCAATTACCCTTTTAATGTTAATGACACGGCTTGCGCTGGTGGGGCCCACCAATCACCAGCGCACTCTGTAGGTTCCACCCCTCTTGTCACATCCTCGGCCAAAACAATATCAACCAACCCATCCACAGGTCCTCCACGAAGGGAGCGGGGAGGCTGTGACCATAAAACAGGACATTGCCCAGGAATTAAGTGTTAGTGGGTGAGTGAGTCACTGAGTGAAAGGGCTGGAGGAGCACCCCGTTAAACTGACACCCCGTTAAACTGGCACCCCGTTAAACTGGCACCCCGTTAAACTGACACCCCGTTAAATTGGCACCCCGTTAAACTGGCACCCTGTTAAACTGGCACCCCGTTAAACTGGCACCCTGTTAAACTGGCACCCTGTTAAGCTGGCACCCTGTTAAACTGGCACCCTGTTAAACTGGCACCCCAGTAAACTGACACCCCGTTAAACTGGCATCCCGTTAAACTGACACCCCGTTAAACTGACACCCCGTTAAACTGACACCCCGTTAAACTGGCACCCTGTTAAGCTGGCACCCTGTTAAACTGGCACCCTGTTAAACTGGCACCCCAGTAAACTGACACCCCGTTAAACTGGCATCCCGTTAAACTGACACCCCGTTAAACTGGCACCCCAGTAAACTGACACTCCGTTAAACAGGCACCCCGTTAAACTGACACCCCGTTAAACTGGCACCCCAGTAAACTGACACTCCGTTAAACTGGCACCCCGTTAAACTGGCACCCCGTTAAACTGGCACCCCAGTAAATTGGAACTCTGTTAAACTGGCACCCCGTTAAACAGGCACCCCGTTAAACTGGCACCCCGTTAAACTGACACCCCGTTAAACTGGCACCCTGTTAAACTGGCACCCCGTTAAACTGACACCCCGTTAAACTGACACCCCGTTAAACTGGCACCCTGTTAAACTGACACCCCGTTAAACTGGCACCCTGTTAAACTGACACCCCGTTAAACTGACACCCCGTTAAACTGGCACCCCGTTAAACTGACACCCCGTTAAACTGACACCCTGTTAAACTGACACCCCGTTAAACTGGCACCCCGTTAAATTGGCACCCCGTTAAACTGACACCCTGTTAAACTGGCACCCCGTTAAACTGGCACCCCGTTAAACTGGCACCCTGTTAAACTGGAACCCCAGTAAATTGGAACTCTGTTAAACTGGCACCCCAGTAAACTGGCACCCCGTTAAACTGACACCCCGTTAAACTGGCACCCCAGTAAACTGACACCCCGTTAAACTGACACCCCATTAAACTGGCACCCCATTAAACTGACACCCCAGTAAACTGACACCCCGTTAAACTGGAACCCCAGTAAATTGGAACTCTGTTAAACTGGCACCCCGTTAAACTGGCACAATCACTGAAGCAGCCCCAGTATTCGCGAAGCAGGTCCGGTTCCAAAGGGATCAGCCAGCTCCAGTCTTCCGGTGTGAAGGGGTACGGCTGAGGTTCGAGTTACGGCTCTGGTTATGGTTCGGGTTCGGGTAAGGACTCGTGGTCGAGTTAGAGTTAGGATTGGGCTAAGGTCACTCTCAGGAATATTGTTGCATGCTGTACCAAGGATAGTGGGATATATGTTAGGGTTATAGTTGGGGTTAGTCCAGGGAAAGGGTTAGGGTTGGGATAGGGTTACTGATCGACCGTGTGAGGGAGCTGGATTAACATCAGTAGAGATACAGTCAGTAACTTGCCTGGATGAGTGCAGCTCCAACAACACTCAAGAAGCTCGACACCATCCAGGACAAAGCAACCCGCTTGATTGGCACCCCATCCACCACCCTAAACATTCACTCCCTTCACCACCGGCGCACTGTGGCTGCAGTGTGTACCATCCACAGGATGCACTGCAGCAACTCGCCAAGGCTTCTTCGACAGCACCTCCCAAACCCGCGACCTCTACCACCTAGAAGGACAAGAGCAGCAGGCACATGGGAACAACACCACCTGCACGTTCCCCTCCAAGTCACACACCATCCCGACTTGGAAATATATCGCTGTTCCTTCATTGTCGCTGGGTCAAAATCCTGGAACTCCCTTCCTAACAGCACTGTGGGAGAACCGTCACCACACGGACTGCAGCGGTTCAAGAAGGCGGCTCACCACCACCTTCTCAAGGGCAATTAGGGATGGGCAATAAATGCCAGCCTCGCCAGCGACGCCCACATCTCGTGAACGAATAAAAAAAAAACACAGGGCGCTGGGGGGAGAGGGGTTACTGAATGACAATGTGAGGGAGGGGGATTAACATCAGTAGAGATACAGTCAGTAACACAGGATGCTGGGGGAGAGGGGTTACTGAGTGACAGTGTGAGGGAGAGGGATTAACATCAGTAGAGATACAGTCAGTAACACAGGGCACTGGGGGGAGAGGGATTACTGAGTGACAGTGTGAGGGAGCTGGATTAACATCAGTAGAGATACAGTCAGTAACACATGGCGCTGGGGGAGAGGGGTTACTGAGTGACAGTGTGAGGGAGAGGGATTAACATCAGTAGAGATACAGTCAGTAACACAGGGCGCTGGGGGAGAGGGGTTACTGAGGGACAGTGTGAGGGAGAGGGATTAACATCAGTAGAGATACAGTCAGTAACACAGGGCGCTGGGGGAGAGGGGTTACTGAGTGACAGTGTGAGGGAGAGGGATTAACATCAGTAGAGATACAGTCAGTAACACGGGGCGCTGGGGGAGAGGGGTTACTGAGTGACAGTGTGAGGGAGAGGGATTAACATCAATGGAGATACAGTCAGTAACACAGGGCGCTGGGGGAAAGGGGTTACTGAGTGACAGTGTGAGGGAGAGGGATTAACATCAGTAGAGATACAGTCAGTAACACAGGGCGCTGGGGGAGAGGGGTTACTGAGGGACAGTGTGAGGGAGAGGGATTAACATCAGTAGAGATACAGTCAGTAACACAGGGCGCTGGGGGAGAGGGGTTACTGAGTGACAGTGTGAGGGAGAGGGATTAACATCAGTAGAGATACAGTCAGTAACACAGGGCGCTGGGGGAGAGGGGTTACTGAGGGACAGTGTGAGGGAGAGGGATTAACATCAGTAGAGATACAGTCAGTAACACAGGGCGCTGGGGGAGAGGGGTTACTGAGTGACAGTGTGAGGGAGAGGGATTAACATCAATGGAGATACAGTCAGTGACACAGGGCGCTGGGGGGAGAGGGATTACTGAGTGACAGTGTGAGGGAGAGGGATTAACATCAGTTGCAGGCAGCAATCAGATCATTCCATCGGCATTGGCCTGTAATTTGGAGAAGGCCGTAAACTGGAACTGATCACCCAGCCCCCCATCAGCCCGACTCTGGTTCCCGCGAGCTGGAAGGATAAACAGACTTGTTCTTTTTTTTAAGTGGTCTTGATTGGTCTAAATTTGGAGTAAATTCTGTGTGTTGTTCAGTGTCACGGTTACAGATGAAAGGCTTTCAGGTTAATCACTGTTATTTTAACTGGGGGTAGTTTGATAATTGTGTTTGCACAGAGCAGGCCAAGAACAGCTGTTATATATAGAGGGACAGCGTGTTCTGTAACCTGATCTGTAGTCACCTTTCAATCAGAGTATTCACAAGAACACAAGTGCTGAGTGTGTCTCCGGAAGGATTGCAGGGGTTGTGTTAGTGCAACAAATCCTTGGACCTTCTGCTCCCCTATCACAAGACTGGCAGCGTCTGAGGGGACAGGGCTGAGCTGGGACCCCAACATTAAAGGAAAGAACTTGCTTTTATACAGCACCTATCATGACCTCAGGACGTCCCAAAGTGCTATCACGCCCAATGAAGTACTTTTTGAAGTGTAGTCACTGTTGTAATGTAGGAAACGCGGCAGCAAGTTTCCGCACAGCAAGATCCCACAAACAGAGGTAAATGGCCAGATAATCTGTTCTAGTAATGTTGTTTGAGGGATAAATATTGTGCTCAAGTCTCTGGAGTGGGGTTTAGAACCCACAACCTTCCGACTCAGAGACAAGAGTGATACCCTCTGAGCCACAGAGAGGCAACAATGCAGCTTATAGCTTGATGATGTTATCAGATCCTCATCAAAGGTATCTTGGCCCAGTTTGTGTTTTTTTTCATTCGTTCATGGGATGTGGGCGTCGCTGGCAAGGCCAGCATTTATTGCCCATCCCTAATTGCCCTCGAGAAGGTGGTGGTGAGCCGCCTTCTTGAACCGCTGCAGTCCGTGTGGTGACGGTTCTCCCACAGTGCTGTTAGGGAGGGAGTTCCAGGATTTTGACCCAGCGACGATGAAGGAACGGCCGATATATTTCCAAGTCGGGATGGTGTGTGACTTGGAGGGGAACGTGCAGGTGGTGGTGTTCCCATGTGCCTGCTGCTCTTGTCCTTCTAGGTGGTAGAGGTCGCGGGTTTGGGAGGTGCTTCGAAGAAGCCTTGGCGAGATGCTGCAGTGCATCCTGTGGATGGTACACACTGCAGCCACAGTGCGCCGGTGGTGAAGGGAGTGAATGTTTAGGGTGGTGGATGGGGTGCCAATCAAGTGGGCTGCTTTGTCCTGGATGGTGTCGAGCTTCTTGAATGTTGTTGGAGCTGCACTCATCCAGGCAAGTGGAGAGTATTCCATCTCACTCCTGACATGTGCCTTGTAGATGGTGGAAAGGCTTTGGGGAGTCAGGAGGTGAGTCACTCGCTGCAGAATACCCAGCCTCTGACCTGCTCTTGTAGCCACAGTATTTATATGGCTGGTTCAGTTAAGTTTCTGGTCAATGGTGACCCCCAGGATGTTGATGGTGGAGGATTCGGCGATGGTAATGCTGTTGAATGTCAAGGGGAGGTGGTTAGACTCTCTCTTGTTGGAGATGGTCATTGCCTGGCACTTATCTGGCGCGAATGTTACTTGCCACTCATCAGCCCAAGCCTGGATGTTGTTCAGGTCTTGCTGCATGCGGGCTCAGACTGCTTCATTATCTGAGGGGTTGCGAATGCAACTGAACACTGTGCAGTCATCAGCGAACATCCCCATTTCTGACGTTATGATGGAGGGAAGGTCATTGATGAAGCAGCTGCAGAGCTTTGATCTGATCCGTTGGTTGTGGAATCGCTTAGCTCTGTCTATAGCATGTTGCTTCCGCTGTTTAGCATGCATGTAGTCCTGAGTTGTAGCTTCACCAGGTTGGAACCTCATTTTTAGGTAAGCCTGGTGTTGCTCCTGGCATGCTCTCCTACACTCCTCATTGAACCAGGGTTGATCCCCTGGCTTGTTGGTAATGGTAGAGTGAGGAATATGCCGGGTCATGGGGTTACAGATTGTGCTGGAATACAATTCTGCTGCTGCTGATGGCCCACAGCATCTCATGGATGCCCAGTTTTGAGCTGCTAGATCTGTTCTGAATCTATCCCATTTAGCACGGTGATAGTGCCACACAACACGTTGGACGGTGTCCTCAGTGCGAAGACGGGACTTCATCTCCACGAGGACTGTGCGGTCGTCACTCCTACCAATACTGTTATGGACAGATGCATCTGCAAGAGATAGATTGGTGAGGACGAGGTCAAATAGGTTTTTCCCTCGTGTTGGTTCGCTCACCACCTGCCGCAGGCCCAGCTATGTCCTTCAGGACTCGGCCAGCTCGGTCAGTAGTGGTGCTACTGAGCCGCTCTTGATGATGGGCATTGAATTCCCCCACCCAGAGTACATTTTGTGCCCTTGCTACCCTCAGTGCTTCCTCCAAGTGGTGCTCAACATGGAGGAGGACTGATTCATCAGCTGAGGGAGGGCGGTAGGTGGTAATCAGCAGGAGGTTTCCTTGCCCATGTTTGACCTGATGCCATGAGATTTAATGGGGTCCGGAGCAAATGTTGAGGACTCCCAGGGCCACTCCCTCCTGACTGTATATCACTGTACCGCCACCTCTGGTCAGTCTGTCCTGCCGGTGGGACAGGACATACCCAGGGATGGTGATGGAAGAGTCTGGGACGTTGGCTGAAAGGTATGATTCTGTGAGTATGGTGATGTCAGGCTGTTGCTTGACTAGTCTGTGGGACAGCTCTCCCAATTTTGGCACAAGTCCCCAGATGTTCGAGGGCAATTCGGGATGGGCAATAAATGCCGGCCTTGCCAGCGACGCCCACATCCCATGAACGAATAAAAAAAAAATGTTCATGAGGAGGACTTTGCAGGGTCGACTGGGTTTAGTTTGCCGTTGTCGTGTCCGGTGCCTAGTGGTCCAATGCCGGGTGGTCCGTCCGGTTTTATTCTTATTATGACTTTTCGTAGCGAGATTTTACAACTGAGTGGCTTGCTAGGCCATTTCAGAGGGCAATTAAGAATCAACCACATTGCTGTGGGTCTGGAGTCACATATAGGCCAGACCGGGTAATGACTGGTGTTGTGACAGGCAACAACCACTCAGAGTAGCTCAAAGGCAATGTGGCTTTTCCTGCCTCCTTCACCTCCCGAAAGGCACTGCCTTTTGTTCAGAGATGATTCTATAGGGTAACCTTACTCCCCCAGCCATTCTCAACGTCTGAACCTGGAGACTGTGTATTGGGAGGATTATCGACCATTGAATGCATCATGATCCAATCTGACCCTCCCTTCCCCCACCTAAGTTGGCAAATGTAAGGAATCTTACAACACCAGGTTATAGTCCAACAGTTTTATTTGAAAATCACAAGCTTTCGGAGGCTTTCTCCTTCGTCAGGTTGGGTCTAAGTTGGGCCTGTGCTGAATTACCTGAGCTCAATTAAGTCAACACTTAGGAGTGCTACGGTCATCCTCAGCATCTTTGGGCTGGGTAGTAGCGAAAATGAGCCAGGGCTCCCGCTCCTGTCCAGTGACTCCCGCTTCTGCCCAGTGATTCCCGCTCCCGCCCAGTGACTCCCGCTCCCGCCCAGTGATTCCCGCTCCCGCCCAGTGATTCCCGCTCCTGCCCAGTGATTCCCGCTCCTGTCCAGTGACTCCCGCTCCTACCCGCTGACCCCCGCTCCTACCCGGTGATTCCCGCTCCCGTCCAGTGATTCCCGCTCCCGCCCGGTGACTCCCGCTCCCGCCCGGTGACTCCCGCTCCCGCCCGGTGATTCCCGCTCCCGCCCGGTGACTCCCGCTCCCGCCCGGTGACTCCCGCTCCCGCCCGGTGATTCCCGCTCCCGCCCGGTGACTCCCGTACCCGCCCGGTGATTCCCGCTCCCGTCCAGTGACTCCCGCTCCCGCCCGTTGACTCCCGCTCCCGCCCGGTGACTCCCGCTCCCGCCCGGTGATTCCCGCTCCCGCCCGGTGACTCCCGCTCCCGCCCGGTGACTCCCGCTCCCGCCCGGTGATTCCCGCTCCCGCCCGGTGACTCCCGTTCCCGCCCGGTGATTCCCGCTCCCGTCCAGTGACTCCCGCTCCCGCCCGGTGACTCCCGCTCCCGCCCGGTGACTCCCGCTCCCGCCCGGTGACTCCCGCTCCCGCCCGGTGACTCCCGCTCCTGCCCAGTGATTCCAGCTCCCGCACAGTGATTCCCGCTGATAGGTGATGCCGAGGGAGTGCAAATCGAGCACAACTGCCTTCCATTGCTGGATAGCCTCCCAACACTCACTGTCCAGGCTCACACAGGAAGGGGAGATACTGGGGGGGTGGCGGTCCTTAAGGAGCGGGTCACTGTACCAATCATAGACGCCAGGATTCAAGGACATCACAGACCTGTAGAAATACATTTTCCCTCCATATTCTATCCTTGGTCTTTTTAATCCAAGGAAAACTTCCATAAAATTGCACCAGCGCTTCTTGGGACCTGAGGGAATATGAACAGCAGAGCAGGGCCTGTCCGCACAGATTTAAAGGCAGCTTCTTCCATTCACCACTTGATTCGTTCCAGATGTAAGTCCAGTCTGGCAGATTGAGAGGCCAATTAACCCTTTCCACACTCAGCCTTGACTCCTCCTTGAAAGCATCTACATCGTGCTTTCACAACCTCAGGACATCCCAAAGCACTTTACAGTCAGTTAAGTCATTTTGAAGTGTAGTCACTTGTAATGTAGAAAATGCAGCAGCCAATTTGCGCACAGCAAGATCCCACAAACAGCAATGTGATAATGACCAGATGATCTGTTTTAGTGATGTTGGTTGAGGGATAAATATTGACCAGAGCACCAGGGAGAACTCCCCTGCTCTTCTTCCAATAGTGGCCGTGGGATCTTTTACATCCACCTGAGAGGGCAGACGGGGCCTCAGTTTAACGTCTCATCCGAAAGACGGCACCTCCGACAGTGCAGCACTCCCTCAGTACTGGACTGTGAGTGTCAGCCTGGATTTTGTGCTTAAGGTTCTGGAGTGGGACTTGAACTCGCAATCGGTCTGATTTGGAGGTGAGACTGCTGCCCCCTGAGCCACGGCTGACAGTGCGGCAGTTTTTTTAGAAATTTGATTTAAGGGCTCTTAATAAACTGCATCTGAATGAAAAAGAATGACTTTATTAAAACTTAAACAAAACATTATGTTGAGCAGCTCAGCCCTGCCAACAACCTGTGTCCCCTCTGGGTAGTTTAATCTGTTGGCTACTTGATAGACTATCAGGTTCACCTCTCCTCACACTGCTGACTCTTGCTGGGGTTCAGTACTGTTCGTCTGACACATAGAATCATAGAAGTTACAACATGGAAACAGGCCCTTCGGCCCAACATGTCCATGTCGCCCAGTTTATACCACTAAGCTAGTCCCAATTGCCTGCACTTGGCCCATATCCCTCTATACCCATCTTACCCATGTAACTGTCCAAATGCTTTTTAAAAGACAAAATTGTACCCGCCTCTACTACTGCCTCTGGCAGCTCGTTCCAGACACTCACCACCCTTTGAGTGAAAAAATTGCCCCTCTGGATCCTTTTGTATCTCTCCCCTCTCACCTTAAATCTGTGCCCCCTCGTTATAGACTCCCCTACCTTTGGGAAAAGATTTTGACTATCGACCTTATCTATGCCCCTCATTATTTTATAGACTTCGATAAGATCACCCCTAAACCTCCTACTCTCCAGGGAAAAAAGTCCCAGTCTGTCTAACCTCTCCCTGTAAGTCAAACCATCAAGTCCCGGTAGCATCCTAGTAAATCTTTTCTGCACTCTTTCTAGTTTAATAATATCCTTTCTATAATAGGGTGACCAGAACTGTACACAGTACTCCAAGTGTGGCCTCACCAATGCCCTGTACAACTTCAACAAGACATCCCAACTCCTGCATTCAATGTTCTGACCAATGAAACCAAGCATGCTGAATGCCTTCTTCACCACCCTATCCACCTGTGACTCCACTTTCAAGGAGCTATGAATCTGTACTCCTAGATCTCTTTGTTCTATAACTCTCCCCAACGCCCTACCATTAACGGAGTAGGTCCTGGCCCGATTTGATCTACCAAAATGCATCACATCACATTTATCTAAATTAAACTCCATCTGCCATTCATCGGCCCACTGGCCCAATTTATCAAGCTCCCGTTGCAATCCTAGATAACCTTCTTCACTGTCCACAATGCCACCAATCTTGGTGTCATCTGCAAACTTACTAACCATGCCTCCTAAATTCTCATCCAAATCATTAATATAAATAACAAATAACAGCGGACCCAGCACCGATCCCTGAGGCACACCGCTGGACACAGGCATCCAGTTTGAAAAACAACCCTCGACAACCACCCTCTGTCTTCTGTCGTCAATCCAATTTTGTATCCAATTGGCTACCTCACCTTGGATCCCGTGAGATTTAACCTTATGTAACAACCTACCATGCGGTACCTTGTCAAATGCTTTGCTGAAGTCCATGTAGACCACGTCTACTGCACAGCCCTCATCTATCTTCTTGGTTACCCCTTCAAAAAACTCAATCAAATTCGTGAGACATGATTTTCCTCTCACAAAACCATGCTGACTGTTCCTAATTAGTCCCTGCCTCTCCAAATGCCTGTAGATCCTGTCCCTCAGAATACCCTCTAACAACTTACCCACTACAGATGTCAGGCTCACTGGTCTGTAGTTCCCAGGCTTTTCCCTGCCGCCCTTCTTAAACAAAGGCACAACATTTGCTACCCTCCAATCTTCAGGCACCTCACCTGTAGCGGTGGATGATTCAAATATCTCTGCTAGGGGACCCGCAATTTCCTCCCTAACCTCCCTTAACGTCCTGGGATACATTTCATCAGGTCCCGGAGATTTATCTACCTTGATGCGCGTTAAGACTTCCAGCACCTCCCTCTCTGTAATATGTACACTCCTCAAGACATCACTATTTATTTCCCCAATTTCCCTAACATCCATGCCTTTCTCAACCGTAAATACCGATGTGAAATATTCATTCAGGATCTCACCCATCTCTTGTGGTTCCGCACATAGATGACCTTGTTGATCCTTAAGAGGCCCTACTCTCTCCCTAGTTACTCTTTTGCCCTTTATGTATTTGTAGAAGCTCTTTGGATTCACCTTTGCCTGATCTGCCAAAGCAAACTCATATCCCCTTTTTGCCCTCCTGATTTCTCTCTTAACTCTACTCCGGCAATCTCTATACTCTTCAAGGGATCCACTTGATCCCAGCTGCCTATGCATGTCATATGCCTCCTTCTTCTTTTTGACGAGTGCCTCAATCTCCCGAGTCATCCAAGGTTCCCTACTTCTACCAGCCTTGCCCTTCACTTTATAAGGAATGTGCTTACCCTGAACCCTGGTTAACACACTTTTGAAAGCCTCCCACTTACCAGACGTCCCTTTGCCTGCCAACAGACTCTCCCAATCAACTTCTGAAAGTTCCTGTCTAATACCATCAAAATTGGCCTTTCCCCAATTTAGAATTTTAACTTTTGGGCCAGACCTATCCTTCTCCATAGCTATCTTAAAACTAATGGAATTATGATCACTGGTCCCAAAGTGATCCCTCACTAACACTTCTGTCACCTGCCCTTCCTTATTTCCCAAGAGGAGGTCAAGTTTTGCCCCCTCTCTAGTCGGGCCATCCACATACTGAATGAGAAATTCCTCCTGAATACACTCAACAAATTTCTCTCCATCCAAGCCCCTAATGCTATGGCTGTCCCAGTCAATGTTGGGAAAGTTAAAGTCCCCTACTATTACCACCCTATTTTTCTTGCAGCTGTCTGTAATCTCCTTACATATTTGCTCCTCAATTTCCCGTTGACTATTTGGGGGTCTGTAGTACAATCCTATCAAAGTGATCTCTCCCTTCTTATTTTTCAGTTCTACCCATATAGACTCAGTGGGCGAACCCTCGGATATATCCCCTCTCACTACTGCCGTGATGTTCTCCCTAATCAAGAACGCAACTCCTCCTCCTCTCTTACCTCCTGCTCTATCTTTCCTATAGCATCTGTACCCTGGAACATTGAGCTGCCAGTCCTGCCCCTCCCTTAGCCATGTTTCAGTAATAGCTATAACATCCCAGTCCCATGTACCCATCCATGCCCTGAGTTCATCTGCCTTGCCCATCAGACTTCTTGCATTGAAATAAATGCAGTTTAATCTAGACTTCCCTTGGTCTTTGCCCTGCTTTCTCAGACTGGGAGCATCAGCCTAGAATTTTGTGCTCAAGTTCCTGGAGTGAGGACTCAAACCCACAACCGTTCAGGACCATAAAGGCAAAGAGTGCTAACCACTGAGCCACAGCGAACACTTTGGACATTACAATTCACATCACCTGCCGTCTCTCTCTCTCTTCAGCATGACTGCCGTCTGTGTTCCTCTGAAATGTCTTTGCTTGTTCTTTCTGGGGTTCAAACACACTCGATCCTGCCCCAAACACAAGCACTTTCCAGCAGGGGGTCACTGGACAGAGATTAGGGGCAGGAACGCTGGGCTGATTTGTTCCTCTCCCTCACACCCAGTGCAGTGTCCCCATTTCACCTCTGCAGAGATCAGCTAATATCAGAGATCAGGACACGCTGGGCGACCTCTGTGTGCCCCCGGGCCATGCCAGGCAGGCTATTAGCCCTCAGTCTGCACTTGAACTGAAATCATTCACAAACATGGAATTCGACGCAATGGATTCCTGACTGATTGTGTACACAGCCCTGTTGTGTCATTTAAGGGTTCTCCAACTTTCCTGTATGGGGACCCCCTGTAAATACTGACACACTCCCGGGGACCCCCTGTAAATACTGACACACTCCCAGGGACCCCCTGTAAATACTGACACACTCCCGAGTCCCCCTGTAAATACTGACACACTCCCGGGGACCCCCTGTAAATACTGACACACTCCCAGGGACCCCCTGTAAACACTGACACACTCCCAGGGACCCCCTGTAAACACTGACACACTCCCAGGGACCCCCTGTAAATACTGACACACTCCCAGAGACCCCCTGTAAATACTGACACACTCCCAGGGAACCCTGTAAACACTGACACACTCCCGGGTACCCCCTGTAAATACTGACACACTCCCAGGGACCCCCTGTAAATACTGACACACTCCCAGGGACCCCCTGTAAATACTGACACACTCCCGGGGACCCCCTGTAAATACTGACACACTCCCAGGGACCCCCTGTAAATACTGACACACTCCCAGGGACCCCCTGTAAATACTGACACACTCCCAGGGACCCCCTGTAAATACTGACACACTCCCGGGGACCCCCTGTAAATACTGACACACTCCCAGGGACCCCCTGTAAATACTGACACACTCCCAGGGACCCCCTGTAAATACTGACACACTCCCGGGGACCCCCTGTAAATACTGACACACTCCCAGGGACCCCCTGTAAACACTGACACACTCCCAGGGACCCCCTGTAAATACTGACACACTCCCAGGGACCCCTATTTTGTGCAACAACTGAAACAGTGCTGGTAAATCAACAAGTGGAGGAAAATGTTCGAATCTAATTGTTGACCCTCCAATCCTGAGCTCCCAGTGGGGAGAAACCACATTCACAGGGAGCGAGGATCAGAGACTGGATGACAACAACAACAGTATAGAGGCATTTAAGGGGAATCCAGATAAACACATGAGGGAGAAAGGAATAGAAGGATATGCTGATAGGGTGAGATGAAGAGGGGAGAGAGGAGGCTCATGTGGAGCATAAACACCGGCACAGACCGGTTGGGCCGAATGGCCTGTTTCTGTGCTGTAAATTCTATATAATTCTATGTAATGTCCTTTGCAGCTTTTATACCAATCACATCGACTCCAACCAGAACTCTCAAAAGAGCTTCTGAGTTGTCCAAAAATGATTGTCTCCAAACACTGTGCGGGGGAGAGGGTGCTCCTTAAAATGAGGGGTTAATTTGCTCAGTTCCAGAGGAGATTCCAGGAAGCCATCTGTCAAATATCACAGGAGAAAGCGCTGGAAAAGACATTGAGAGGAAGAGGTCTGAGTCCAAGAATAATTTCCCTCCAATCACAGATACCCAATCTTCCCAAATCATTTCCCATCAAACCGGACGACCTGCGACATCGAACTCCTGTAGCTGAGAGTCTGCAGCCCAGCAACACTGTGCTCAAAGATTTTAATCACCGTCCCACTGTTAGAGGGTGAGGGAAGTGAGAGACAGTGTAGAGGGAGCTTTACTCTGTATCTAACCTGTGCTGTACCTGCCCTGGGAGTGTTTGATGGGACAGTGTAGAGGGAGCTTTACTCTGTATCTAACCCGTGCTGTACCTGCCCTGGGAGTGTTTGATGGGACAGTGTAGAGGGAGCTTTACTCTGTATCTAACCCGTGCTGTACCTGCCCTGGGAGTGTTTGATGGGACAGTGTAGAGGGAGCTTTACTCTGTATCTAACCCGTGCTGTACCTGCCCTGGGAGTGTTTGATGGGGCAGTGTAGAGGGAGCTTTACTCTGTATCTAACCCGTGCTGTACCTGCCCTGGGAGTGTTTGATGGGACAGTGTAGAGGGAGCTTTACTCTGTATCTAACCCGTGCTGTACCTGCCCTGGGAGTGTTTGATGGGGCAGTGTAGAGGGAGCTTTACTCTGTATCTAACCCGTGCTGTACCTGCCCTGGGAGTGTTTGATGGGACAGTGTAGAGGGAGCTTTACTCTGTATCTAACCCGTGCTGTACCTGCCCTGGGAGTGTTTGATGGGACAGTGTGGAGGGAGCTTTACTCTGTATCTAACCCGTGCTGTACCTGCCCTGGGAGTGTTTGATGGGACAGTATAGAGGGAGCTTTACTCTGTATCTAACCCGTGCTGTACCTGCCCTGGGAGTGTTTGATGGGGCAGTGTAGAGGGAGCTTTACTCTGTATCTAACCCGTGCTGTACCTGCCCTGGGAGTGTTTGATGGGACAGTGTAGAGGGAGCTTTACTCTGTATCTAACCCGTGCTGTACCTGCCCTGGGAGTGTTTGATGGGACAGTGTGGAGGGAGCTTTACTCTGTATCTAACCCGTGCTGTACCTGCCCTGGGAGTGTTTGATGGGACAGTATAGAGGGAGCTTTACTCTGTATCTAACCCGTGCTGTACCTGCCCTGGGAGTGTTTGATGGGGCAGTGTAGAGGGAGCTTTACTCTGTATCTAACCCGTGCTGTACCTGCCCTGGGAGTGTTTGATGGGACAGTGTAGAGGGAGCTTTACTCTGTATCTAACCCTGTACCTGCCCTGGGAGTGTTTGATGGGAAAGTGTAGAGGGAGCTTTACTCTGTATCTAACCCTGTACCTGCCCTGGGAGTGTTTGACGGGACAGTGTAGAGGGAGCTTTACTCTGTATCTAACCCTGTACCTGCCCTGGGAGTGTTTGATGGGAAAGTGTAGAGGGAGCTTTACTCTGTATCTAACCCGTGCTGTACCTGCCCTGGGAGTGTTTGATGGGACAGTATAGAGGGAGCTTTACTCTGTATCTAACCCGTGCTGTACCTGCCCTGGGAGTGTTTGATGGGACAGTGTAGAGGGAGCTTTACTCTGTATCTAACCCGTGCTGTACCTGCCCTGGGAGTGTTTGATGGGACAGTGTAGAGGGAGCTTTACTCTGTATCTAACCCTGTACCTGCCCTGGGAGTGTTTGATGGGAAAGTGTAGAGGGAGCTTTACTCTGTATCTAACCCTGTACCTGCCCTGGGAGTGTTTGACGGGACAGTGTAGAGGGAGCTTTACTCTGTATCTAACCCTGTACCTGCCCTGGGAGTGTTTGATGGGACAGTGTAGAGGGAGCTTTACTCTGTATCTAACCCGTGCTGTACCTGCCCTGGGAGTGTTTGCTGCAACAGTTGGAAAATCGCTTGTACTGTAACAAAATAAAAATTACATTCCAAAAAAAATAATTGTTAGGAGGAAGTGTTTGGAGTTTTGCTCTTTCCGTTCAGCGCTGGCTGAGTGTGTTTAATGTGGGGAATGGTGTAAGTGACACTGCTCGGTTCGGTGTGCTGGCTCACACACTGCTGCGTGCAGGAGGTGTTCGGTGAATGCTGCTATTGTTCCTGAGTCTGTCAGACTCGGTCCCTGAGGCCATCCCCCCGATAATGGATTCTTAAGAAATGTCTGTGGCCTGGTTCGAGAGGGCCATGCTTTCCAGGAGCCTGACACCTTCCCACACCTGGCTCAATATCTCTGATTAAATCATTGGAGGGCTGCACTGTCGGAGGGTCAGTACTGAGGGAGCGCTGCACTGTCGGAGGGTCAGTACTGAGGGAGTGCTGCTCTGTCGGAGGGTCAGTAATGAGGGAGCGCTGTTCTGTCGGAGGGTCAGTACTGAAGGAGTGCTGCTCTGTCGGAGGGTCAGTACTGAGGGAGCGCCGCACTGTCGGAGGGTCAGTACTGAGGGAGTGCTGCACTGTCGGAGGGTCAGTACTGAGGGAGCGCTGCACTGTCGGAGGGTCAGTACTGAGGGAGCGCTGCACTGTCGGAGGGTCAGTACTGAGGGAGTGCTGCACTGTCGGAGGGTCAGTACTGAAGGAGTGCTGCTCTGTCGGAGGGTCAGTACTGAGGGAGCGCCGCACTGTCGGAGGGTCAGTACTGAGGGAGTGCTGCTCTGTCGGAGGGTCAGTACTGAGGGAGCGCCGCACTGTCGGAGGGTCAGTACTGAGGGAGTGCTGCACTGTCGGAGGGTCCGTACTGAGGGAGTGCAGCACTGTCGGAGGGTCAGTACTGAGGGAGCGCTACACTGTCGGAGGGTCAGTACTGAGGGAGTGCTGCTCTGTCGGAGGGTCAGTACTGAGGGAGCGCCGCACTGTCGGAGGGTCAGTACTGAGGGAGTGCTGCACTGTCGGAGGGTCCGTACTGAGGGAGTGCAGCACTGTTGGAGGGTCAGTACTGAGGGAGTGCTGCACTGTTGGTGTTGCCGTCTTTCCATTGAGACGTTAAACCAAGGCCTCGTCTGCCCTCTAAGGTGGATGTAAAAGATCCCACTACACTATTGGAATAAGAGCAGGGGAGTTCTCCCCAGTGTCCTGGCCAATATTTATCCCTCAACTAACACTGCCAGTCTGAATCCTGACACTGGTGGGCAGGGGCTGTGCTGGGCAGGGGCTGAAGGGTGGATTTATGTAAATGTTGAGAATCCTCTCTGCTCTCTGGTTCTCTGATCTCTGGCTCTCTGACTCTCTGATCTCTGCTCTCTGGCTCTCTGCTCTTTGCTCTCTGGCTCTCTGTTCTCTGATCTCTGGCTCTCTCTATTCTCTGCTCTCTGTTCTCTGCTCTCTGTTCTCTGGCTCTCTGCTCTCTAGCTCTCTGTTCTCTGGCTCTCTGATCTCTGGCTCTCTGGCTCTCTTCTCTGATCTTTGCTCTCTGATCTCTGCTCTCTGGCTCTCTCCTCTCTGCTGTCTGCTCTCTGGCTCTCTGATCGCTGCTCTCTGGCTCTCTTCTCTGATCTATGCTCTCTGATCTCTGCTCCCTGGCTCTCTGCTGTCTGCTCTCTGGCTCTCTCCTCTCTGCTGTCTGCTCTCTGGCTCTCTCCTCTCTCCTCTCTGCTCTCTGGCTCTCTGATCGCTGCTCTCTGGCTCGCCTCAATTGTTACTCAAAGAAAAACTGGCTGTAAAATGAGCCAAGCCAAAAAGTAAACTGTTTCCCAGCTCAGATTCTCTGCTGCTTCACTAAATTTAATGAGTAAAACAGAGCTTGCTGGGAACTTTATGATGTTATTGCTCAGTCTGCTTTGTGTAGATGCAGAAACCAGCCAGGAAACTGTCTAACATTTCACCAGCTACTTACTCACAGCAACTTCAAGAGAGAGTGGCACGAGGCTGAAGCTCCACATTCCCCGAGACCTGCACAAACCGTCCTGTGTTTGAGGGTTCAGCAGAGGCCTGAATGCGTAAGCAAAACTTTTGTTGCATTCAGGAGCTGTTGATTCCATCAGTCTGACTCAAATTTAGGCCCCCCACCATATAAAAGACAGTAAACTAACCCTCTGCTCTATTCGAAGCAATTCAATTGAAAAGAACGTTTCATGGGAGAGCTTTCCAGTGAGGATCAAGGACGAGACCTCCTCAGCCAGGGTGGTGTCAGCAATCCCAGGAGATGCAGCACAGTTCTCCACATCATTGGGCTGGGTGTGAGCAGGCAGTGGGGACATTATTCTTACAAGAGGCTTCGCAACCTTCCTGAGGACGCTCAGTCTCGCTACCCTGAGCCCACCTGGTTGGACGCCCCAAACATTAAGCTGTGTAAATCCCATTAAAGCTGAGCTGTCAGACCCCGGTGCAATTAGATAAGAAACAATCCACCCACCCGGAGGACAGTAAAGATCTCAGCTGTGTCAGCCGGGGCTCAGTGGGCAGCACTCTCACCCCTGAGTCAGAAGGTCGTGGGTTCAAGTCCCACTCCAGAGACTTGAGCACAAAATCAAGGCCGACAATCCCAGTTCAGTACTGAGGGAGCGCCGCACTGTCGGAGGGTCAGTACTGAGGGAGTGCTGCACTGTCGGAGGGTCAGTACTGAGGGAGCGCTGCACTGTCGGAGGGTCAGTACTGAGGGAGCGCTGCACTGTCGGAGGGTCAGTACTGAGGGAGCGCTGCACTGTCGGAGGGTCAGTACTGAGGGAGCGCTGCACTGTCGGAGGGTCAGTACTGAGGGAGCGCTGCACTGTCAGAGAGGCAGTACTGAGGGAGCGCTGCACTGTCGGAGGGTCAGTACTGAGGGAGCGCTGCACTGACGGAGGGTCAGTACTGAGGGAGTGCTGCACTGTCGGAGGGTCAGTACTGAGGGAGTGCTGCACTGTCGGAGGGTCAGTACTGAGGGAGCGCTGCACTGTCGGAGAGTCAGTACTGAGGGAGCGCTGCACTGTCGGAGGGTCAGTACTGAGGGAGCGCTGCACTGTCGGAGGGTCAGTACTGAGGGAGCGCTGCACTGTCGGAGAGTCAGTACTGAGGGAGCGCTGCACTGTCGGAGAGTCAGTACTGAGGGAGTGCTGCACTGTCGGAGGGGCAGTACTGAGGGAGTGCTGCACTGTCGGAGGGTCAGTACTGAGGGAGTGCTGCACTGTCGGAGGGTCAGTACTGAGGGAGCGCCGCACTGTCGGAGGGTCAGTACTGAGGGAGCGCCGCACTGTCGGAGGGTCAGTACTGAGGGAGTGCTGCACTGTCGGAGGGTCAGTACTGAGGGAGTGCTGCACTGTCGGAGGGTCAGTACTGAGGGAGTGCTGCACTGTCGGAGGGTCAGTACTGAGGGAGTGCTGCACTGTCGGAGGGTCAGTACTGAGGGAGTGCCGCACTGTCGGAGGGTCAGTACTGAGGGAGTGCTGCACTGTCGGAGGGTCAGTACTGAGGGAGTGCTGCACTGTCGGAGGGTCAGTACTGAGGGAGTGCTGCACTGTCGGAGGGTCAGTACTGAGGGAGCGCTGTGCTGTCAGAGGGGCTGCACTGTCAGAGGTTGCGTCTTTTGGATGAGATGTTGAACCGAGGCCCTGTCTGCCCTCCCAGATGGATGTAAAAGATCCCATGGCACTTTTTCGAAGAAAAGCAGGGGAGTTCTCCCCAGTGTCCTGGGCCAATATTTATCCGTCAACCGACATCACTAAAACAGATTATCTGGTCATTATCACACTGCTGTTTGTGGGATCTTGCTGTGCACAAATTGGCTGCCGCGTTTCCTACATTACAACAGTGACTACACTTCAAAAGTACGTCATTGTAAAGCGCTTTGGGACGTCCTGAAATCGTGAAAGGTGCGTTAGAAATGTAATCTCTTTCTTTCTTTTTAAATGCTGAGCCTGGGAGACACTAGTCTTTAGAAATACAATATCCCACTGTGGTTCCTATCTCTCATTCTCTATATCAGAAATCAGCCAGTCTGAGGCTATCACCAGGCCTCAACAACACCGTGAAGCTGAGTTACATCCTCTGAACGAACATAAGAAATAGGAGCAGGAGTAGGCCATTCGGCCCCTCGAGCCTGCTCCGCCATTCAATCAGATCATGGCTGATCTTCGACCTCAACTCCACTTTCCTGCCCAATCCCCATATCCTTTGATTCCCCGAGAGTCCAAAAATCTATC
The DNA here is from genome assembly GCF_035084215.1 of Heptranchias perlo. Classification (NCBI taxonomy): domain Eukaryota; kingdom Metazoa; phylum Chordata; class Chondrichthyes; order Hexanchiformes; family Hexanchidae; genus Heptranchias; species Heptranchias perlo. The sequence continues at coordinate 2,707,278 of NC_090345.1, read as the reverse complement.
CATCTCAGTCTTGAATATATTCACCGACTGAGCATCCACAGCCCTCTGGGGTAGAGAATTCCAAAGATTCACAACCCTCTGAGTGAAGAAATTCCTCCTCATCTCAGTCTTAAATGGCCGACCCCTTATCCTGAGACTATGTCCCCTAGTTCTACACTCTCCAGCCGGGGGAAACAACCTCTCAGCATCTACCCTGTCAAGCTCTCTGAGAATTTTATACGTTTCAATCTTCTAAACTGCACAGAGTATGGGCCCATTCTACTCAATCTCTCCTCATAGGACAACCCTCTCATCCCAGGAATTAATCTGGTGAACCTTTGTTGCACCGTCTCTAAGGCAAATATATCCTTCCTTAGATAAGGAGACCAAAACTGTACACAGTACTCCAGGTGAGGTCTCACCAAAGCCCTGTACAATTGCAGCAAAACTTCCTTACTCTTGTACTCCAACCCCCTTGCTATAAAGGCTGACATACCATTTGCCTCCCTAATTGCTTGCTGTACCTGCATGTTAACTTTTTGTGATTTGTATACAAGGACACCCAAATCCCTCTGAATACCAACATTTCATAGTCGCTCACCTTTTAAAAAAGTGTTGGATTGCAGATGCCAGGCAATGATTTAAGGCAATGATTAATGGCATCGAGTCCTGACACCAGCAGTTCTGTCTGTGCGCCTGGTGCAGCCGGAGAGAGTGAAAGGGGAGTTTTGGACAGCGGTTCAGTCAGACTGTTACCTTCTGCGTCACATTATCCACCTTAATTGGTTGGAAATCTGGTCTGTTATAACAGATGGTTGGTGTGACCGACATTGCTTGTTATCTGCTGCACAGGATGATACATTTTATGACTTAGGCTCCCCAGGCAGAGCTCAGCCTGTCCGATTGATGGCCCAGAAAAAATAATAAAACGAATGATCTCCTGAGATATTCTCACACCGCGGTTCGAGCATTGGCATTTACCGCAGAGCCTGCTCTGTACATCTCACTATTGACACATCACCTCTGTTGTGCCTTTACAACACCCACCCTTACTTTGCCTCTCCGCAGAACGACCTAAACCGACGAGGATGCAGCGCAACGTTAGTGGGACGCACTAGATCACAAGGCACTCGCACAACGAGCAGCACAGGGCTGGCACCAGTCCAGATACAGGCTCACCTGCACCTCCACACCAGCCCTGATACAGGCTCACCTGCACCTCCACACCAGCCCTGATACAGGCTCACCTGCATCTCTACACCAGCCCAGATACAGGCTCACCTGCATCTCTACACCAGCCCAGATACAGGCTCACCTGCATCTCTACACCAGCCCAGATACAGACTCACCTGCACCTCCACACCAGCCCAGATACAGGCTCACCTGCACCTCCACACCAGCCCTGATACAGGCTCACCTGCACCTCCACACCAGCCCAGATACAGGCTCACCTGCATCTCTACACCAGCCCAGATACAGGCTCACCTGCACCTCCACACCAGCCCAGATACAGGCTCACCTGCATCTCTACACCAGCCCAGATACAGGCTCACCTGCACCTCCACACCAGTCCAGATACAGGCTCACCTGCATCTCTACACCAGTCCAGATACAGGCTCACCTGCATCTCTACACCAGCACTGATAAAGGCTCACCTGCATCTCGACACCAGCCCAGATACAGGCTCACCTGCATCTCTACACCAGCACTGATACAGGCTCACCTGCACCTCCACACCAGCCCAGATACAGGCTCACCTGCATCTCTACACCAGTCCAGATACAGGCTCACCTGCATCTCTACACCAGCACTGATAAAGGCTCACCTGCATCTCGACACCAGCCCAGATACAGGCTCACCTGCATCTCGACACCAGCCCAGATACAGGCTCACCTGCATCTCGACACCAGCCCAGATACAGGCTCACCTGCATCTCCATATGTTGGTCAGCACAGGAGAACTCCACAAGTGCATTGGATGTGACACGTTCACGAGTTGAGGATGAGCCAGTCATGACGTGATGTGCGGTGACATGATGTGTCATGACCTGTCAGTCTGCGCAGCAAGTGCTGGAACACTGTGGGGGGCTTCACAGGCCAACCTGACCCTATCCTCAATCAAGGTCCACACACACGCGTGAAAACCAGGTGGGAGCCTGTCGATAGAGGGGCAACTAGTGTGATGTTTATAGTGTGATGTGTACAGTGCGGTGTTTGAAGTGCGGTGTTTGGAGTGCGGTGTTTGAAGTGCAGTGTTTGGAGTGTGATGTGTATAGTGCGGTGTTTGGAGTGCGGTGTTTGGAGTGCGGTGTTTGGAGTGCGGTGTTTGGAGTCTGATGTGTATAGTGCGGTGTTTGGAGTGCGGTGTTTGGAGTGTGATGTGTATAGTGCGGTGTTTGGAGTGCGGTGTTTGGAGTGCGGTGTTTGGAGTGTAATGTGTATAGTGCGGTGTTTGGAGTGCGGTGTTTGGAGTGTAATGTGTATAGTGCGGTGTTTGGAGTGCGGTGTTTGGAGTGCGGTGTTTGGAGTGTAATGTGTATAGTGCGGTGTTTGGAGTGCGGTGTTTGGAGTGTGATGTGTATAGTGCGGTGTTTGGAGTGCGGTGTTTGGAGTGCGGTGTTTGGAGTGTAATGTGTATAGTGCGGTGTTTGGAGTGCGGTGTTTGGAGTGTGGTGTTTGAAGTGCGGTGTTTGGAGAGTGATGTGTATAGTGCGGTGTTTGGAGTGCGGTGTTTGGAGTGTGATGTGTATAGTGCGGTGTTTGGAGTGCGGTGTTTGGAGTACGGTGTTTGGAGTCTGATGTGTATAGTGCGGTGTTTGGAGTGCGGTGTTTGGAGTGTGATGTGTATAGTGCGGTGTTTGGAGTGCGGTGTTTGGAGTGCGGTGTTTGGAGTGTAATGTGTATAGTGCGGTGTTTGGAGTGCGGTGTTTGGAGTGCGGTGTTTGAAGTGCGGTGTTTGGAGAGTGATGTGTATAGTGCGGTGTTTGGAGTGCGGTGTTTGGAGTGTGATGTGTATAGTGCGGTGTTTGGAGTGCGGTGTTTGGAGTGTGATGTGTATAGTGCGGTGTTTGGAGTGCGGTGTTTGGAGTGCGGTGTTTGGAGTGTAATGTGTATAGTGCGGTGTTTGGAGTGCGGTGTTTGGAGTGCGGTGTTTGAAGTGCGGTGTTTGGCGAGTGATGTGTATAGTGCGGTGTTTGGAGTGCGGTGTTTGGAGAGTGATGTGTATAGTGCGGTGTTTGGAGTGTGGTGTTTGGAGTGCGGTGTTTGGAGAGTGATGTGTATAGTGCGGTGTTTGGAGTGCGGTGTTTGGAGTGCGGTGTTTGAAGTGCGGTGTTTGGAGAGTGATGTGTATAGTGCGGTGTTTGGAGTGCGGTGTTTGGAGTGCGGTGTTTGGAGTGCGGTGTTTGAAGTGCGGTGTTTGGAGAGTGATGTGTATAGTGCGGTGTTTGGAGTGCGGTGTTTGGAGTGTGATGTGTATAGTGCGGTGTTTGGAGTGCGGTGTTTGGAGTGTGATGTGTATAGTGCGGTGTTTGGAGTGCGGTGTTTGGAGTGCGGTGTTTGGAGTGTAATGTGTATAGTGCGGTGTTTGGAGTGCGGTGTTTGGAGTGCGGTGTTTGAAGTGCGGTGTTTGGCGAGTGATGTGTATAGTGCGGTGTTTGGAGTGCGGTGTTTGGAGAGTGATGTGTATAGTGCGGTGTTTGGAGTGTGGTGTTTGGAGTGCGGTGTTTGGAGAGTGATGTGTATAGTGCGGTGTTTGGAGTGCGGTGTTTGGAGTGCGGTGTTTGAAGTGCGGTGTTTGGAGAGTGATGTGTATAGTGCGGTGTTTGGAGTGCGGTGTTTGGAGTGCGGTGTTTGAAGTGCGGTGTTTGGAGTGTGATGTGTATAGTGCGGTGTTTGGAGTGCGGTGTTTGGAGTGCGGTGTTTGAAGTGCGGTGTTTGGAGAGTGATGTGTATAGTGCGGTGTTTGGAGTGCGGTGTTTGGAGAGTGATGTGTATAGTGCGGTGTTTGGAGTGCGGTGTTTGGAGTGTAATGTGTATAGTGCGGTGTTTGAAGTGCGGTGTTTGGAGAGTGATGTGTATAGTGCGGTGTTTGGAGTGCGGTGTTTGGAGTGCGGTGTTTGGAGTGTAATGTGTATAGTGCGGTGTTTGAGTGCGGTGTTTGGAGTGCGGTGTTTGGAGTGTAATGTGTATAGTGCGGTGTTTGAAGTGCGGTGTTTGGAGTGCGGTGTTTGGAGTGTAATGTGTATAGTGCGGTGTTTGGAGTGCAGTGTTTGGAGTGCGGTGTTTGGAGTGTGATGTGTATAGTGCGGTGTTTGGAGTGCGGTGTTTGAAGTGTAATGTGTATAGTGCGGTGTTTGGAGTGCAGTGTTTGGAGTGCGGTGTTTGGAGTGCGGTGTGTATAGTGCGGTGTTTGGAGTGCGGTGTTTGGAGTGTAATGTGTATAGTGCGGTGTTTGGAGTGCAGTGTTTGGAGTGCGGTGTTTGGAGTGTAATGTGTATAGTGCGGTGTTTGAAGTGCGGTGTTTGGAGTGCGGTGTTTGGAGTGTGATGTGTATAGTGCGGTGTTTGGAGTGCAGTGTTTGGAGTGCGGTGTTTGGAGTGTAATGTGTATAGTGCGGTGTTTGGAGTGTGATGTGTATAGTGCGGTGTTTGGAGAGTGATGTGTATAGTGCGGTGTTTGGAGTGCGGTGTTTGGAGTGCGGTGTTTGGAGTGTAATGTGTATAGTGCGGTGTTTGAAGTGCGGTGTTTGGAGTGCGGTGTTTGGAGTGTAATGTGTATAGTGCGGTGTTTGAAGTGCGGTGTTTGGAGTGCGGTGTTTGGAGTGTAATGTGTATAGTGCGGTGTTTGGAGTGCAGTGTTTGGAGTGTGATGTGTATAGTGCGGTGTTTGAAGTGCGGTGTTTGGAGTGTAATGTGTATAGTGCGGTGTTTGGAGTGCAGTGTTTGGAGTGCGGTGTTTGGAGTGTAATGTGTATAGTGCGGTGTTTGAAGTGCGGTGTTTGGAGTGCGGTGTTTGGAGTGTAATGTGTATAGTGCGGTGTTTGGAGTGCGGTGTTTGGAGTGCAGTGTTTGGAGTGCGGTGTTTGGAGAGTGATGTGTATAGTGCGGTGTTTGGAGTGCGGTGTTTGGAGTGCGGTGTTTGGAGTGTGATGTGTATAGTGCGGTGTTTGGAGTGCGGTGTTTGAAGTGCGGTGTTTGGAGTGTAATGTGTATAGTGCGGTGTTTGAAGTGCGGTGTTTGAAGTGCGGTGTTTGGAGTGTAATGTGTATAGTGCGGTGTTTGGAGTGCGGTGTTTGAAGTGCGGTGTTTGGAGTGTAATGTGTATAGTGCGGTGTTTGGAGTGCGGTGTTTGAAGTGCGGTGTTTGGAGTGTAATGTGTATAGTGCGGTGTTTGAAGTGCGGTGTTTGGAGTGCGGTGTTTGGAGTGTAATGTGTATAGTGCGGTGTTTGGAGTGCGGTGTTTGGATTGCGGTGTTTGGAGTGTAATGTGTATAGTGCGGTGTTTGGAGTGCGGTGTTTGGAGTGTGATGTGTATAGTGCGGTGTTTGGAGTGCGGTGTTTGGAGTGTGATGTGTATAGTGCGGTGTTTGAAGTGCGGTGTTTGGAGTGTGATGTGTATAGTGCGGTGTTTGGAGTGCGGTGTTTGGAGTGTGATGTGTATAGTGCGGTGTTTGGAGTGCGGTGTTTGGAGTGTGATGTGTATAGTGCGGTGTTTGAAGTGCGGTGTTTGGAGTGTGATGTGTATAGTGCGGTGTTTGGAGTGCGGTGTTTGGATTGCGGTGTTTGGAGTGTGATGTGTATAGTGCGGTGTTTGGATTGCGGTGTTTGGAGTGTGATGTGTATAGTGCGGTGTTTGGAGTGCGGTGTTTGGAGTGTGATGTGTATAGTGCGGTGTTTGGAGTGCGGTGTTTGGAGTGTGATGTGTATAGTGCGGTGTTTGAAGTGCGGTGTTTGGAGTGTGATGTGTATAGTGCGGTGTTTGGATTGCGGTGTTTGGAGTGTGATGTGTATAGTGCGGTGTTTGAAGTGCGGTGTTTGGAGTGCGGTGTTTGGAGTGTAATGTGTATAGTGCGGTGTTTGAAGTGCGGTGTTTGGAGTGCGGTGTTTGGAGTGTAATGTGTATAGTGCGGTGTTTGGAGTGCAGTGTTTGGAGTGTGATGTGTATAGTGCGGTGTTTGAAGTGCGGTGTTTGGAGTGTAATGTGTATAGTGCGGTGTTTGGAGTGCAGTGTTTGGAGTGCGGTGTTTGGAGTGTAATGTGTATAGTGCGGTGTTTGAAGTGCGGTGTTTGGAGTGCGGTGTTTGGAGTGTAATGTGTATAGTGCGGTGTTTGGAGTGCGGTGTTTGGAGTGCAGTGTTTGGAGTGCGGTGTTTGGAGAGTGATGTGTATAGTGCGGTGTTTGGAGTGCGGTGTTTGGAGTGCGGTGTTTGGAGTGCGGTGTTTGGAGTGTGATGTGTATAGTGCGGTGTTTGGAGTGCGGTGTTTGAAGTGCGGTGTTTGGAGTGTAATGTGTATAGTGCGGTGTTTGAAGTGCGGTGTTTGAAGTGCGGTGTTTGGAGTGTAATGTGTATAGTGCGGTGTTTGGAGTGCGGTGTTTGAAGTGCGGTGTTTGGAGTGTAATGTGTATAGTGCGGTGTTTGGAGTGCGGTGTTTGAAGTGCGGTGTTTGGAGTGTAATGTGTATAGTGCGGTGTTTGAAGTGCGGTGTTTGGAGTGCGGTGTTTGGAGTGTAATGTGTATAGTGCGGTGTTTGGAGTGCGGTGTTTGGATTGCGGTGTTTGGAGTGTAATGTGTATAGTGCGGTGTTTGGAGTGCGGTGTTTGGAGTGTGATGTGTATAGTGCGGTGTTTGGAGTGCGGTGTTTGGAGTGTGATGTGTATAGTGCGGTGTTTGAAGTGCGGTGTTTGGAGTGTGATGTGTATAGTGCGGTGTTTGGAGTGCGGTGTTTGGAGTGTGATGTGTATAGTGCGGTGTTTGGAGTGCGGTGTTTGGAGTGTGATGTGTATAGTGCGGTGTTTGAAGTGCGGTGTTTGGAGTGTGATGTGTATAGTGCGGTGTTTGGAGTGCGGTGTTTGGATTGCGGTGTTTGGAGTGTGATGTGTATAGTGCGGTGTTTGGATTGCGGTGTTTGGAGTGTGATGTGTATAGTGCGGTGTTTGGAGTGCGGTGTTTGGAGTGTGATGTGTATAGTGCGGTGTTTGGAGTGCGGTGTTTGGAGTGTGATGTGTATAGTGCGGTGTTTGAAGTGCGGTGTTTGGAGTGTGATGTGTATAGTGCGGTGTTTGGATTGCGGTGTTTGGAGTGTGATGTGTATAGTGCGGTGTTTGAAGTGCGGTGTTTGGAGTGTGATGTGTATAGTGCGGTGTTTGGATTGCGGTGTTTGGAGTGTAATGTGTATAGTGCGGTGTTTGGAGTGTGATGTGTATAGTGCAGTGTTTGAAGTGCGGTGTTTGGAGTGTGATGTGTATCGTGCGGTGTTTGGATTGCGGTGTTTGGAGTGTGATGTGTATAGTGCGGTGTTTGGATTGCGGTGTTTGGAGTGTAATGTGTATAGTGCGGTGTTTGGAGTGTGATGTGTATAGTGCGGTGTTTGGATTGCGGTGTTTGGAGTGTGATGTGTATAGTGCGGTGTTTGGATTGCGGTGTTTGGAGTGTAATGTGTATAGTGCGGTGTTTGGAGTGTGATGTGTATAGTGCAGTGTTTGAAGTGCGGTGTTTGGAGTGTGATGTGTATCGTGCGGTGTTTGAAGTGCGGTGTTTGGGGTGCGGTGTTTGGAGTGTGATGTACAAGGACTCGATGCAAGAGATTGTACGTAGGTAAATTGAGACACTAAGGTAAAGGGAGGAAGGGAGAGGAGGTAATTATACAGTTAGTAGTTGGGTGACACCAAGCTCGGTTGAATAGGTTGGGAGGGAGATAGTGACGAAAGGGGTGAGTGAAAGGAGGGTCTGAGCCCAAACTGTCACCTTCCTCCCGGGTACGGTCCAGGGGTGGGAATCAGCCGCTCATTATAGATATCGCTCTGTTTCATTATCTGCCTTCAATGGAGATGATAATCAGGTGGGTTTTATCAGAGGGCATGAGAGACCTGGGCGGGTCATCGAACACCTAGCCCACTGTGCTTCCGGAACCTTCTGCTGTTGTTGGGGAATCCACTGCATATTGTCTTTTTTTTTTAACAAGTTGGAGAGGGTTCTGCCCACGGTTCCAGGGAGGGTGGAGATCCCAGTGGGGCTGAGCAGCACCTGTCGAACTTTCTCCATATTTCTTCAGTCCTCTTTGGAATTATTCTTCCCATTTTACCCACAGGTTACCAGTGTTTGCGTGCGTATGAGGGACTGCTCCGCAGTCCAAAGGACCGCAGGCTCCCATACGAACATACGAATTAAGAGCAGGAGCAGGCCATTCGGCCCCTCGAGCCTGCTCTGCCATTTGATAAGATCATGGCTGATCTGATTGCGACCTCAACCCTACTGGTTATAATGGTTCATGTACAGAGTGCAGTTGACAGGGAGGCAGCCTCATGTGTCTGCCATCACACATCTACCCCCACTCGAAAAGTGCCTTAAAGATCGTTTAAGTGCCATCTCAAGGGTTCAAGGGAAACCTAATCAGAGGTGTCTGTGAATGGACTCACTGTCCAGCGATAGGTTAGGGTAAGAATCTACAAAGGCCATCCCCTCCAGCACTCACTCCCCTGCTCAATACACCCAGTGACTGATAGCTTTTTAAAAGAATACCTTTGCAACTTAAAAAACACCCCATGCTGTGGTGGCCTCCAGATCGGGGAGGATGGAAATATCTGTCAGCGATACTTGGCTCCCAAACCCTCCGCTGGGAGCAGAGGTGGAGGGGGGGAGGGGGCTGAGAGTCGAGACTCAGATATACACCTCCCACAACCTTGGAAATGCTGAAACAATACCGGCCCCCAATCAAGAGGTCAGATTCCGAACATCTTTATATTGCTGATTTCCAGCTCTTGCAGGTTCTCCCCTCGACATCTTGTTATGTAGCTTTTGTCGTGGAAGTGTGTAAATCTCCCACTGTCTCTCCAGTTCCTTCCCTCTGACATTAGATACAGAGAAAAAAAATCAACTATCCCATCCATTTTTTATTTATCAATCCCACCTACCCACCTTCTCCCCATATCCCTCAATCCCACCTACCCACCTTCTCCCCATATCCCTCAATCCCACCTACCCACCTTCTCCCCATATCCCTCAATCCCACCTACCCACCTTCTCCCCGTATCCCTCAATCCCACCTACCCACCTTCTCTCCATATCCCTCAATCCCACCTACCCATCTTCTCACCATATCCCACAAGTGTTTAATGGGACAGTGTAGAGGGAGCTTTACTCTGTATCTAACCCGTGCTGTACCTGCCCTGGGAGTGTCTGATGGGACAGTGTAGAGGGAGCTTTACTCTGTATCTAACCCGTGCTGTACCTGCCCTGGGAGTGTTTGATGGGACAGTGTGGAGGGAGCTTTACTCTGTATCTAACCCGTGCTGTACCTGCCCTGGGAGTGTTTGATGGGACAGTGTGGAGGGAGCTTTACTCTGAATCTAACCCATGCTGTACCTGCCCTGGGAGTGTTTGATGGGACAGTGTAGAGGGAGCTTTACTCTGAATCTAACCCGTGCTGTACCTGCCCTGGGAGTGTTTGATGGGACAGTGTAGAGGGAGCTTTACTCTGTATCTAACCCGTGCTGTACCTGCCCTGGGAGTGTCTGATGGGACAGTGTAGAGGGAGCTTTACTCTGTATCTAACCCGTGCTGTACCTGCCCTGGGAGTGTTTGATGGGACAGTGTAGAGGGAGCTTTACTCTGAATCTAACCCGTGCTCTACCTGCCCTGGGAGTGTTTGATGGGACAGTGTAGAGGGAGCTTTACTCTGAATCTAACCCGTGCTCTACCTGCCCTGGGAGTGTTTGATGGGACAGTGTAGAGGGAGCTTTACTCTGTATCTAACCCGTGCTGTACCTGCCCCGGGAGTGTTTGATGGGACAGTGTAGAGGGAGCTTTACTCTGTATCTAACCCGTGCTGTACCTGCCCTGGGAGTGTTTGATGGGACGGTGTAGATGGAGCTTTACTCTGTATCTAACCCGTGCTGTACCTGCACTGCGAGTGTTTGATGGGACAGTGTTGCGGGAGCTTTACTCTGTATCTAACCCGTGCTGTACCTGCCCTGGGAGTGTTTGATGGGACAGTGTAGAGGGAGCTTTACTCTGTATCTAACCCGTGCTGTACCTGCCCTGGGAGTGTTTGATGGGACAGTGTAGAGGGAGCTTTACTCTGTATCTAACCCGTGCTGTACCTGCCCTGGGAGTGTTTGATGGGACAGTGTAGAGGGAGCTTTACTCTGTATCTAACCCGTGCTGTACCTGCTCTGGGAGTGTTTGATGGGACAGTGTAGAGGGAGCTTTACTCTGTATCTAACCCGTGCTGTACCTGCCCTGGGAGTGTTTGATGGGACAGTGTAGAGGGAGCTTTACTCTGTATCTAACCCGTGCTGTACCTGCCCTGGGAGTGTTTGATGGGACAGTGTAGAGGGAGCTTTACTCTGTATCTAACCCGTGCTGTACCTGCTCTGGGAGTGTTTGATGGGACAGTGTAGAGGGAGCTTTACTCTGTACCTTCCTGAGTACTCGATCTGAGTTGAACGGTTTGGAGGATGACAAACAAGGGAAGGGACCTCCTCAATTGTCAGGGATTGAAATCACTGCCTTTAAAAGGGCTTCGATGGAGAGCTCCGAGGAAGGTGTCCGCTGGCTGTGAAGATGAAAACAGCTGGAGTAAGGAGGGAGCTGAGAGTTAAAACTGCAAACCGTTTGGTAATCAAAACCTGAGCAGAAGGTTGGAGCTGCACTCGTGATCTTTATTGTAAAAATTCCCCGGCCAACTTCCTTCGATGTTTTCTCAACATTTCTGCCTCTTTGTGTCTGAGCTGCATTCCTGAAATAACTCCACTGCCGGCCAGACTGAGCTGCCAGCCGGTCAGATGGTTCTCATTCGCCGAACACTGCACAGATGGAAGGGATAGAGACTGAACACAGAGCAAAAGAATCTCAGCACAGACTGGATACCTGGGCCCGACCGACCTGGTGGATCAAAGCAGTGCTCCCATTAATAATCCTTTCAGTCATTTGGACACTCGTTTCCCAACTCCCTCAGAGGCCTAATGAGTACAGGCCGCACCCCATTGTGTACCGAGGGACGCCCGCGATGGAGGCGGAGGTGTGGGGAGTGTTCAAACCCCACCCTTCCTCCCCCAACCCCGGTCCCCAATTACTGTGTCTTATTGATTGGACAAATCCTTCTTTCAATCGTCCTCCATCACTTGATAGAAAGACAGAAACAACAGATGTTCTTCCAGAGTGAGTCTGTTCCGCAATTTGGCCAGTGAAACCGATTAATTGGGCTCATGCTTTTTAAAAAAAAGACTTGCATTTCTATAGTGCCTTTCATGACCTCAGGACGTCCCAAAGTGCTTTACAGCCAATGAAATACTTCTGAACTTTCGTCACTGTTACAATGTAGGAAACGCGGCAGCTAATTTGTGCACAGCAAGATCCCACAGCAATGTGATAATGACCAGATAATCTGTTTTAGGTGAGGGATAAATATTGGCCCCAGGACATCTCAGGGTTCAGGTGGATTATATATAGAATAGATGTAGAATTACAATACCCAGGATTGAGTTACAGGCTGGAATCTAATCGAGCTTTGTGAAAGGGAAATCGTATTTGACTAATTTATAAGAGTTCTTTGAGGAAGTAACAAGCAATGTGGATAAAGGGGATCCTGTGGATGTGGTGTACTTGGATTTCCAGAAGGCTTTTGACAAGGTGCCACATCAAAGGCTACTACACAAAATAAGAGCTCATGGTGTAGGGGGTAACATATCAGCATGGATAAAGGATTGGTTAGCTAACAGGAAACAGAGAGTAGGCATAAATAGGTCATTTTCAGGTTGGCAAGATGTAACGAGTGGAGTGCCACAGGGATCAGTGCTTGGGCCTCAACTATTTACAATCTATATCAATGACTTGGATGAAGGGACCGAATGTATGGTTGATAAATTTGCTGATGACACAAAGGTAGATCAGAAAGTAAGTTGTGAGGAGGACATAAGGAGTCTGCAAAGGGATATCGATAGGTTAAGTGAATGGGCAAAAGTTTGGCAGATGGAGCATAATGTGGGAAAATGTGAACTTATCCACTTTGGCAGGAGGAATAGAAAAGCAGTATATTATTTAAATGGAGAGAGATTGCAGAACTCTGAGGTACAGAGGGATCTGGGTGTCCTGGTACATGAATCACAAAGAGTTAGTATGCAGGTACAGCAAGTGATTAGGAAGGCAAATGGAATGTTGTCATTTATTGCAAGGGGAATGGAATATAAAAGTAGAGATGTTTTACTACAGTTTACAGGGCATTGGTGAGACCACATCCAGAATACTGTGCGCAGTTTTGGTCTCCTTATTTAAGAAAGGACATAATTGCTTTAGAGGCAGTTCAGAGAAGGTTCACTCGACTGATTCCTGGGACGAGGGGGTTATCTTATGAGGAAAGGTTGGGCAAGTTGGGCCTGTATACACTGGAGTTTAGACGAATGAGAGATGATCTTATTGAAACATATAAGATCCTGAGGGGACTAGAAGGGGTAGATGCTGAGGGGATGTTTCCCCTTGTGGGAGAGACTAGAACTAGGGGCCACAGTTTAAAAATAAGACGGAGATGAGGAGAATTTTTTTCTCTGAGGGTCGTGAGTCTGTGGAATTCCCTTCCCCAGAGAGCGGTGGAGGCAGGGTCATTGAGTATTTTAAGGCTGAGTTAGACAGATTCCTGATTAACAAGGGAGTCTTTTTTTTATTATTCGTTCATGGGATGTGGGCGTCGCTGGCGAGGCCGGCATTTATTGCCCATCCCTAATTGCCCTTGAGAAGGTGGTGGTGAGCCGCCTTCTTGAACAACTGAGTAGCTTGCTGGGCCATTTCAGAGGGCGATTAAGAATCAACCACATTTGTGTGGGTCTGGAGTCACATATAGGCCAGACCGGGTAAGGACGGCAGGTTTCCTTCCCTAAAGGACATTAGTGAACCAGATGGTTTTTACGACAATCCGGTAGTTTCATGGTCATGATTACTGATACTAGTTTTTTTTATTCCAGATTTTTAATCCAAGGGTATATTAGGTAGACAGGAAAGTAGGGCTGAGGTCACAATCAGATCAGCCATGATTTTATCAAATGGCAGGGCAGGCTCGAGGGGCCGAATGGCCTACTCCTGCTCTTAATTTGAATGTTCATATGTTCGTATGAGGGGTTCAGGTGGTTTATATATAGAATAACAGATATCCGGGAGTGAGTTACAGACTGGAATCTAATCGAGGGGTTCAGGGGGTTTATATATAGAATAACAGATATCCGGGAGTGAGTTACAGGCTGGAATCTAATCGAGGGGTTCAGGGGGTTTATATATAGAATAACAGATACCCGGGAGTGAGTTACAGACTGGAATCTAATCGAGGGGTTCAGGGGGTTTATATATAGAATAACAGATATCCGGGAGTGAGTTACAGGCTGGAATCTAATCGAGGGGTTCGGGGGGTTTATATATAGAATAACAGATACCCGGGAGTGAGTTACAGGCTGAAATCTAATCGAGGGGTTCGGGGGGTTTATATATAGAATAACAGATACCCGGGAGTGAGTTACAGACTGGAATCTAATCGAGGGGTTCAGGGGGTTTATATATAGAATAACAGATACCCGGGAGTGAGTTACGGACTGGAATCTAATCGAGGGGTTCGGGGGGTTTATATTTCGAATAACAGATACCCGGGAGTGAGTTACAGACTGGAATCTAATCGAGGGGTTCGGGGGGTTTATATATAGAATAACAGATACCCGGGAGTGAGTTACAGACTGGAATGTAATCGAGGGGTTCGGGGGGGTCTATAACAGATACCTGGTAGTGGAAGGCAATAATCTGATTGATGAATTCATGGAAATGAATCTTGCTCAATTTCTGACAATCTTCTAAGCCCAAAATGAGATCCCGGAGCCAAGTTTCCTCCTATGTATCCATTATGTTTGATAACCTTGGTGTCGGGATGATGGAGAATGAGGTATTACTGTGTGGACAGGGTCTGAATCCAGCCCAGACCGAGCGGATGAAGGACTGTTCTGTGTCTAATCACTGATGCAGAGTTCAGCAAACTACAGCACTGACCTTTGCCCTGTGTAATCCCAGAACGAAGTGTTCAGTGGGGATGAGCTCAGCTCCTGAACAGGTTAAACTCTTCAGAACAACTTCCTGATTTCAGAGTTGTGAAAGTCTAAGCCAGTTATAGCACTCAATTAGAGGCATATGCAATCATTTCTCACCCTGATCCCGTCTCAGTCACTCCACATTATATCACAACATGTAAACTGAGCTGTCCACTCATGGCTTAATGTGGGCTGGGAGCCAGCCAATGAACCAACATCTGCTTCTTCTGGCTAGTCAGAGGTGTCGGTTCTGAGTGAAGCTCAGAGTCTGACAGACAGACAGAAAGACACAGACACATACAGACACACACATAAACACAGACACACGCACACACAGACACACACACACACACACTCACACAGAGACATACACACACACACAGACACACACGCACAGAGACACACACACACACAGACACACACGCACAGAGACACACACACACACACAGACACACTCACACAGAGACACACACACAAACACACGCACACACAGACAGACACACACACAGACACGCACACACAGACAGACACACACACAGACACACACACAGGCAGACACACACACAAACACACGCACACACAGACAGACACACACACAGATACACACATAGGCAGACAGACACACACACACACAGCAGACAGACAGACACACACACAGACACAGATTGGCACACAGATACACAGACATGCACACAAAGGGAGGGAGCTGTGAAACTGTACACTGGGATATCAGCCCTTCCGCTGACTGAACCACATCAGATCCAAACACTGCAGGTGAGCATCAGAGACAGAAACCGCCTGAAACATTCGGAGAGTCGCTCAGCAGCTGTGGAGAGAACAGAGGTGTTTACATTTATGGGGGTGTACCCTTCCTCAAAAGTGAAAAATAAGAGGGGGACAGGCATATTAATACAATCAGCAAAAGGGGAGGGGGAAATATGTAAAAAACAAACAAAACATCATTATCCCTATCTATTTATCTCTATCTCTCTCTATCTATCCCTCCACCTAATCCCTGTTTCTATCCCTCTTTCTATCCCTCTATCTATGTCATATCTGTGTGTCCCTCCATCTCTTTCTCCAACTCAATCAATCTCCCTATCCCTCTTTCCATCTTTCTTTCTATCAATCTCCAAGTGATATATGGAGTTCTGATTGCCATTACTCGTAACCTGTCTCTCTGTACACAGACTAAACATCAGCTCTTTTCAGCTTTTTCTGGTTTCATTTCAGATTTACAGAATTCTGCTTTTTTATCTTGTGTCCCCTCTCCATTTTATCAGTATATTTTTTTTATATTCATTCATGGGATGTGGGTGCCACTGGCGAGGCCGGCATTTATTGCTCATCCCTAATTGCCCTTGAGAAGGTGGTGGTGAGCTGCCGCCTTCTTGAACCGCTGCAGTCCGTGTGGTGAAGGTTCTCCCACAGTGCTGTTAGGAAGGGAGTTCCAGGATTTTGACCCAGTGACAATGAAGGAACGGCGATATATTTCCAAGTCGGGATGGTGTGTGACTTGGAGGGGAACGTGCAGGTGGTGTTGTTCCCATATGCCTGCTGCTCTTGTCCTTCTAGGTGGTAGAGGTCGTGGGTTTGGGAGCTGCTGTCGAAGAAGCCTTGGCGAGATGCTGCAGTGCATCCTGTGGATGGTGTACACTGCAGCCACTGTGCGCCGGTGGTGAAGGGAGTGAATGTTTAGGGTGGTGGATGGGGTGCCAATCAAGCGGGCTGCTTTGTCCAGGATGGTGTCGAGCTTCTTGAGTGTTGTTGGAACTGCACTCATCCAGGCAAATGGAGAGTATTCCATCACACTCCTGACTTGTGCCTTGTAGATGGTGGAAAGGCTTTGGGGAGTCAGGACGTGAGTCACTTGCCGCAGAATACCCAACCTCTGACCTGCTCTTGTAGCCACAGTATTTATGTGGTTGGTCCAGTTAAGTTTCTGGTCAATGGTGACCCCCAGGATGTTGATGGTGGGGGATTCGGCGATGGTAATGCCATTGAATGTCAAGGGGAAGTGGTTAGACTCTCTCTTGTTGGAGATGGTCATTGCCTGGCACTTGTCTGGCATGAATGTTACTTGTCACTTAACTGCCCAAGCCTGGATGTTGTCCAGGTCTTGCTGCATGCGGGCTCGGACTGCTTCATTATCTGAGGGGTTGCGAATGGAACTGAACACTGTGCAATCATCAGTGAACATCCCCATTTCTGACCTTATGATGGAGGGAAGGTCATTGATGAAGCAGCTGAAGATGGTTGGGCCTAGGACACTGCCCTGAGGAACTCCTGCAGCAATGTCCTGGGGCTGAGATGATTGGTCTCCAACAACCACTACCATCTTCCTTTGTGCGAGGTATGACTCCAGCCACTGGAGAGTTTTCCCCCTGATTCCCATTGACTTCAATTTTACTAGGGCTCCTTGGTGCCACACTCGGTCAAATGCTGCCTTGATGTCAAGGGCAGTCACTCTCACCTCACCTCTTGAATTCAGCTCTTTTGTCCATGTTTGGACCAAGGCTGTAATGAGGTCTGGAGCCGAGTGGTCCTGGCGGAACCCAAACTGAGCATTGGTGAGCAGGTTATTGGTGAGTAAGTGCCACTTGATAGCACTGTCGACGACACCTTCCATCACTTTGCTGATGATTGAGAGTAGACTGATGGGGCGGTAATTGGCCGGATTGGATTTGTCCTGCTTTTTGTGGACAGGACATACCTGGGCAATTTTCCACATTGTTGGGTAGATGCCAGTGTTGTAGCTGTACTGGAACAGTTTGGCTAGAGGCGCAGCTAGTTCTGGAGCACAAGTCTTCAGCACTACAGCCGGGATGTTGTCGGGGCCCATAGCCTTTGCTGTATCCAGTGCACTCAGCCATTTCTTGATATCACGTGGAGTGAATCGAATTAGCTGAAGACCGGCTTCTGTGATGGAGGGGATATCGGGAGGAGGCCGAGATGGATCATCCACTTGGCACTTCTGGCTGAAGATGGTTGCAAACGCTTCAGCCTTGTCTTTTAAACTCACGTGCTGGGCTCTGCCATCATTGAGGATGGGAATGTTTACAGAGCCTCCTCCTCCCGTTAGTTGTTTAATTGTCCACCACCATTCACGACTGGATGTGGCAGGACTGCAGAGCTTTGATCTGATCTGTTGGTTGTGGAATCGCTTAGCTCTGTCTATAGCGTATTGCTTCCACTGTTTAGCATGCATGTAGTCCTGTGGGATAGACAGAGAGATGGAGAGAGAGACAGAAAGAGAGATAATGAGAGAGTGACAGAGAGAGAGGCAGAGAGAGAGACAGAGAGAGAATGAGAGAGAGAGAGATGGAGAGAGACAAAGAGAGTGAAAGAAAGAGACAGAGAGAGAGGGGGGGTCAATATTAACTGTTCCCGCCTGGTGGGAAATGGGAATGAGTAAGGATTTGCCCACTTTACGCTCCATCCAATTTTCCTTTCCATTTAAACCACCTGAACTGGCCCGATTTCCCAGAGAATGAGACAAACACAGACAGGGAGAGAGGAAAAAGGAGAGTTGCAAAGAGCTGGAGGGGTTTGACGAGGTGAGAAATGGGAAGGCTCTTAGTTGAATTGTGCCACTCGGGCTCTTTCTTTGCCAGCTTGTCCTAGTCCAAACATCCCCGAGACCATCAATTTATTTTAGAAACTGGGACAAGAGCAAAATGTAAGGAAAAAATGAAGCAATGATCACTGAAATTTTCAGCTGCTTTGAATTGAGCTCACCACTCGGTGTCAGATTCCCTCGCTGCCACGGTCTGAGGCAACCCCCCCAGCCCGCCCCCCGATAATAACAGAGCCCATTGGAATAATAATACATTCCTGGGGTGGTTGAGGCTGAGGTCAGTTTGGCTCAGTGGGTAGCACTCTTTCATCTGAGTCAGAAGGTTATAGGATCGAGCCCCATTCCTGAAATTGCAGCATAAAATCCAGGCTGACACTTCAAAGAAAGGAAGAGCTTTGCATTTCTACAGCGTCTTTCACAACCTCAGGATGTCCCAAAACACTTTACAGCCAATGAAATACTTTTGAAATGTAGTCACAGTTGTAATGTAACGTAGCGGCCAATTTGCGCACAGCAAGATCCCACAAACAGCAATGAGATAATGACCAGATAATCAGTTTTAGTGATGTTGATTGAGGGATAAATATTGGCCCAGGACACCGGGGAGAACTCCCCTGCTCTTCTTTGAATAGTGCTGTGGGATCTTTTACATCCACCTGAGAGAGCAGGTGGGGCTTTGGTTTAGCTGAAGGAGTGCTGCACAGTCAGAGGTGCAGTTTTTCAGAGCAGATATTAAACCGAGGCCCCGCCTGCCCTCTCAGGTGGACATAAAAGATCCCACAGCGCTACCTCAGTGCTGTATTGAAATGTCAGCCTGAATTTTGACACTTCTGGACAATACTGAGCGAGTGCTGCATTGTTGGAGGTGCCGTCCTTCGGGTGAGATGTTAAAATAGGATCCCGTCTGCCCTCTCTGGTGGATGAAGGCGATCCTGCGGCAATATTCGAAGAAGAGCAGTGTCCGAATCAACAATGCTCCCTCAGCCAACACCACCAGAAACAAGCAACCGGCTGTCCTCTCATTACTGTTTGTGGGATCTTGCTCTGTGCAAAATGGCTGCTCCATTTGCCTACAATGACAAGAGGGGCTGTGTGAAGTATCTTGGGCCAGCTCTGAGTGACGAGACGAGACGCAGTATGAACACAAGTTCCCTCATTCTTCGGGGCCCTGCGATCTTTACAGTGGTCTTGGAAACGATGGGCAGGGAGAGGACCGGGAGAGGATCTGTCGGTGTGCGAACAACGGGTAGAAGTATCGTTGTTTTGTGAGAGGGACTGACCCAGAAAAGGATGGTAATGAGAGGCATCGAGCAGGGTTTAGCACACAGTGAATCCCATCTCTGAGCAGGAAAGGTAACAGATGGAGGAGGTTTTACTGCCTCCTTTTGATAATCTCAGCGTGGGACATTCACAGTCCCTCGTGATCGATCTTAAACCATGAGACACCAGAGGAGGTTTGACTGTATCCAGCCCTGTTCACAGACCTGGCAGAAAGATCCCGCAGAGTTCACATGAGTAAAAGCTGCTGACAAGGCCAAATAACATTGTTTGAAAATCCTTCACTGCACCAGCTGCAAATAATGAAACCCTTTTAACTCAGCACACTCCAGTGAGGGTCCACTTAACCCCAACACACAATCCCAATGTGCCAAACCCCTCCCCATTTTGTCAGCTGTGTCTCAGTGGGTAGCACTCTCGCCTCTGAGTCAGAAGGTCGTGGGTTCAACTCCAGAGACCTGAGCCCATAATCCAGGCCGACACTTCTGAGGGAGTGCTGCACTGTCGGAGGTGCAGCCTTTCGGATGAGATGTTAAACCGAGGCCCCGTCTGCCCCCTCAGGTGGAAGTAAAAGATTCCACAGCCACTATTCAAAGAAGAGCAGGGGAGCTCACCCCGGTGTCCTGGATAATTTTTATCCCTCAACCAACATCACTAAAACAGATTATCTGGTCATGATCACATTGCTGTTTGTGGGATCTTGCTGTGCAGAAATTGGCTGCCGCAATTCCTACATT
This sequence comes from Heptranchias perlo, assembly GCF_035084215.1. Classification (NCBI taxonomy): domain Eukaryota; kingdom Metazoa; phylum Chordata; class Chondrichthyes; order Hexanchiformes; family Hexanchidae; genus Heptranchias; species Heptranchias perlo. Next base: position 2,687,431 of record NC_090345.1, on the reverse strand, counting down.
ACAAGAGTGACTATACTTCATAAGCACTTCTTTGACTGTAAAGTGTTTTGGCACGTCCTGAGGTCATGAAAGGCGCTATATAAATGCAAATGATATCTACATTCTTTCTTCTTTGTACAGAATCCCAATGGACCAAACCCCATCCCATTCACTCCCATTGTACAGAATCCCAGTAGACCAAACCCCTTCCCATTCACTCCCATTGTACAGAATTCCAATGGACCAAAGCTCTTCCCATTCACTCCCATTGTACAGAATCCCAATGGCCAAACCCATTCCCATTCAATCCCATTGTACACAATCCCAATGGACCAAACCCTTTCCCATTCATTCCAATTGTACACAATCCCAATAGACCAAACCCCTTCCCATTCACTCCCATTGTACACAATCCCAATGGACCAAACCCCTTCCCATTCACTCCCATTGTATAGAATCCCAATGGACCAAACACCTTCCCATTCACTTCCATTGTACACAATCACAATGGACCAAACCCCTTCCCTTTCACTCCCATTGTACACAATCCCAATAGACCAAACCCCTTCCCGTTCACTCCCATTGTACACAATCCCAATGGACCAAACCCCTTCCCATTCAATTGCATTGTACACAATCCTAATGGACCAAAGCCGTTCCAATTCACTTGCATTGTATAGAATTCCAATGGACCAAACCCCTTCCCATTCACTCCCATTGTACATAATCCCAATGGACCAAAGCTCTTCCCATTCACTCCCATTGTACAGAATCCCAATGGCCAAACCCATTCCCATTCAATCCCATTGTACACAATCCCAATGGACCAAACCCCTTCCCATTCACTCCCATTGAACGGAATCCCAATGGACCAAACCCCTTCCCATTCTCTCCCATTGTACACATTCCCAATGAAACAAACCCCTTCCCATTCACTCCCATTGTACACAATCCTAATGGACCAAAGCCGTTCCCATTCACACCCATTGTATAGAATCCCAATGGACCAAACCCCTTTCCATTCACTCCCATTGTATCGAATCCCAATGGACCAAACCCCTTCCCTTTCGCTCACATTGTACACAATCCCAATGGACCAAACCCCTTCCCATTCACTCCCATTGTATAGAATCCCAATGGATCAAACCCTTTCCCATTCACTCCCATTGTACACAATCCCAATGGAGCAAACCCCTTCCCATTCACTCCCATTGTACCCAATCCCAATGGACCAAACCCCTTCCCATTCACTCCCATTGTACCCAATCCCAATGGAGCAAACCCCTTCCCATTAACTCCCATTGTACCCAATCCCAATGGACCAAACCCCTTCCCATTCACTCCCATTGTACCCAATCCCAATGGAGCAAACCCCTTCCCATTAACTCCCATTGTATAGAATCCTAATGGACCAAACCCCTTCCCATTCACTCCCATTGTACACAATCCCAATGGACCAAACCCCTTCCCATTCACTCCCATTGTACCCAATCCCAATGGACCAAACCCCTTCCCATTAACTCCCATTGTATAGAATCCCAATGGACCAAACCCCTTCCCATTCACTGTCATTGTACCCAATCCCAATGGAGCAAACTCCTTCCCATTAACTCCCATTGTATAGAATCCCAATGGACCAAACCCCTTCCCATTCACTCCCATTGTACCCAATCCCAATGGAGCAAACCCCTTCCCATTAACTCCCATTGTACCCAATCCCAATGGAGCAAACCCCTTCCCATTAACTCCCATTGTACACAATCCCAATGGAGCAAACCCCTTCCCATTCACTCCCATTGTACACAATCCTAATGGACCAAAGCCGTTCCCATTCACACCCATTGTATAGAATCCCAATGGACCAAACCCCTTTCCATTCACTCCCATTGTATCGAATCCCAATGGACCAAACCCCTTCCCTTTCGCTCACATTGTACACAATCCCAATGGACCAAACCCCTTCCCATTCACTCCCATTGTATAGAATCCCAATGGATCAAACCCTTTCCCATTCACTCCCATTGTACACAATCCCAATGGAGCAAACCCCTTCCCATTCACTCCCATTGTACCCAATCCCAATGGACCAAACCCCTTCCCATTCACTCCCATTGTACCCAATCCCAATGGAGCAAACCCCTTCCCATTAACTCCCATTGTACCCAATCCCAATGGACCAAACCCCTTCCCATTCACTCCCATTGTACCCAATCCCAATGGAGCAAACCCCTTCCCATTAACTCCCATTGTATAGAATCCTAATGGACCAAACCCCTTCCCATTCACTCCCATTGTACACAATCCCAATGGACCAAACCCCTTCCCATTCACTCCCATTGTACCCAATCCCAATGGAGCAAACCCCTTCCCATTAACTCCCATTGTATAGAATCCCAATGGACCAAACCCCTTCCCATTCACTGTCATTGTACCCAATCCCAATGGAGCAAACTCCTTCCCATTAACTCCCATTGTATAGAATCCCAATGGACCAAACCCCTTCCCATTCACTCCCATTGTACCCAATCCCAATGGAGCAAACCCCTTCCCATTAACTCCCATTGTACCCAATCCCAATGGAGCAAACCCCTTCCCATTAACTCCCATTGTACACAATCCCAATGGAGCAAACCCCTTCCCATTAACTCCCATTGTACACAATCCCAATGGACCAAACCCCTTCCCATTAACTCCCATTGTACACAATCCCAATGGACGAAACCCCTTCCCATTCACTCCCATTGTACCCAATCCCAATGGATCAAACCCCTTCCCATTCACTCCCATTGTGCACAATCCCAATGGACCAAACCCCTTCCCATCCATTCCCATTATGTTGATTTTCCATTTTAATCACACTCTGGACTGTAGAAGTTGACTGAAGCAAAACAATTTCTGGTTCAACAAATTGTCTCAATTCAATGCCTTTAACGTAGGAGAACATTCCAAGTGTACCCTACATGTCGGCCATCGTTCATTCTCCAGAAGCTTCTACCAATGGTCTATGTTTGCACTGTAATAAAGTTCTGTTTTCAGATTCTGCTCTAATCTGAGTCACCAGATGGATATATTTTCCAAATTGATAGTTTTTTAGATGGAATCTGGAGCCAAGTGTTAGCTCAGCCATGGCACAGCATTTCTTGGCAATCCCACCATGGATTCATTAGAGTCCCTCCCTGATGAAGCTGGTTTGAAGTGGCTGTCTTTTGTACTGAAATGCATCCCAAAACAAGCTGGGAATGTGCATTTGGTGAGTAGTCACACACTAGATGGAGGGTAGAGTGAGTGATGTGCAGTGGAGACCTGTCCCTTCATTAACCCCTGGTGTACCTTCAGATCACTTGGACATGTACGGCACATCCAACTAAACCTTGTGAAACTTTCCGGATTCAGGTTAAGACCAAACCCACGGAACCCAGAAACAGAGGCCTCCTGCTGGCCTTCACTACAGCTGTGTGTGAACACTGGTCCCAGAGGCACCAAGCTGGGGCTAGCTTTCCTTCACTCTGTTTTTAGAAAATAATAACCTCTTTTCTGTCCCATTTTTCAAATTATGTTTTCTCTTACCTTTGTGTCAAAGACTCCTCGCACTGACTCTGACTCCAGCTCACTCTTCCCAGGACCTCCATACTGTGGAGTTCCTCACCTCCCACATTCTTTCCTTCCTCAGGGGCTATGTGGCTGGGTCCTGCTCCGACTTCTTGTGTTCTTTAGATTTGTGGTTGGGATCAGATCAGCCATGATCTTATTGAATGGCGGAGCAGGCTCGAGGGGCCGATTGGCCTACTCCTGCTCCAATTTCTTATGTTCTCTCTTATGTTCTTACAAGCTACTCATTATGACCCAAGCTTGGCGTTACCTAACCAGTTGATTTAACTTGTCTTGTCTCCTGTACAATGGGCCTTGGCTCTCCGGTTAGATTGCTCAAATTAACAAAAGATTGTCCTTACCTAACCCTTACCCTAACCCTGTTTTGCCAATCCCTGCCAAGACTGCCTTGTTCCAGGCTTACACTCAAGAACTTACTCTAGGGAGAAATGATGGATATGTGAGTGGATCCCAAGATCTGTTTGAATGAAGAATCCCTTTCAGCCCATTTATTCCCACCCTTCCCCCAATCCCAACCCCACAGCCTCCCCATTACCCCATCCAGCTGTTTCTTGATTGAGCCCAGCGTCCTGGCCCCACCCATCCTCCCTGGTGACCCATTCCAGCTGTTGATCACACTCTGTGTAAAGAAATACTTCCTGACATCTGTCCTACACGTGCCCTTCGCTCCCTGACCCCGTGCCGTCTTGTTGGGTTTACGTTCTCTATCTCTTTAAGTAAGTTATGTCTTTCTATAGCGTCCCATCAATCAGTGAACGTGCCGTCTCATCATTAGGGCACTAGATTTATGTCCTCACCTGTTTACATTCCCTGTTTAGTGTTTACCATGTTCCTGCTCAGCTCTTTCCCGATTCATTGCTTCTCAACTCGGATCCAAGTGATGTCCGCCTGTATGAAGATGAATTACTTGCTGACATCTCACTCCCCTGTCCCGGCTTCATGTGACTCCTCGTTGTTTAATGTAATCAGCAATTTGTTACTTCACCAGTGACAGATCCACAAATCAAACATAATGTGTCTGTCTCCCTGTTTATTGCTCTCACTTTCTTTGTCTGTCTAACTTTCTCTCTGCCTCTTTCCATATATTTGTCTTTTTCCTCTCTATCGCTCATGTTCTGTCTCTCTCTCTCTCTCTCGCACTCTGTTTCCCTTTATGACTCTTCCTGTCTTTGCGTCTATGTGGCTCAGTATCTCTCTCTGTCCATCCGTCTCTCTCTCTCTTTTTCTCTCTATTGCTATCTCTTGCTGTCTTTCTCTGTTTCTCTCTGTCTTTCTGTCTTACTCTCAGTCTCTCGTACTGTCTTTCTGTTTCGCTCTGTTTTTCTATGTTTCATAATCTATGTCCCTCTGTCTCTCTACCTCTCTCCCTCCCCTCTCTGTCTCTGCTCACTTACTCACGCTCTCCCTCTCTTTCCCCTCTCTCTGCTCCTACCCCTCCCCATCCCCCTCTCTCCACCAACTGTCCCATCAAACACTCCCAGGGCAGGTACAGCATGGGTTAGATACAGAGTAAAGCTCCCTCTACACTGTCCCATCAAACACTCCCAGGGCAGGTACAGCACGGGTTAGATACAGAGTAAAGCTCCCTCTACACTGTCCCATCAAACACTCCCAGGGCAGGTACAGGGTTAGATACAGAGTAAAGCTTCCTCTACACGGCCCCAAATTTGAGCACCAAACTAAGTCCCAATGATATCCCCATTGCCAACACCAATGATTCTTGTGCCTCTCTGAGTGATGGCTAATATAGAAATAATAATTTTGTGCTGTGTAGCCCCACTCACCCTGACTGGGTGTACTGTCCATTATCATTTCCCTTAGAAACAGCAGAAGAGGAGACCTTCATCCCCTCTGCCTGGGCTGCACTTGAACCCAGGTTCCAGAGGTGGAAGGACAGTGTCTGACCCATTGCATCATCCAGTGGCCCATCAGAGGGGAAAGACCTCTTCCCTTGTGTTGGAGTTTATCGTCGTAGGAATTGCTGGACTAAAACAGACCAGGGTCCATCTAGTTCACCTTCTACCATCCTGGTAGTCGCATGATGCAACGATAATGGATTGTTGACCAATCACAGCAATCAATTTCTATCAATGAGTCTACAACAGACCCAGACATGAGGTGAGGAAAACCCCCAGCGGTGGAGAGCTTTGGGAACCAGAGGTCCAAAGTCACCCGTTCCTCCCGAGCCTCCGACACGTACCACATGTCAGGTCTCAAATTACTCATGGACTGTACCCCAAAATGTTATTTTTTGAAAGAAATCAATCTAATTTGTATTTGAATGAATCAATCGGGCTTCCCGTCACTTTCCCCGTGACAACCCCGGGAGGCTGGAGTAGCTGGGGTGGGTGGAAGGAAAGTCCACCGGGGATCTACTGAAATTTGCAGTGACATCAGTGCTGCAGCACCTCCACTGGTGGGAGGGTGTAATTACAACGTGACACGTTTACATAGGCAGTTTCCATTCTAAATATGGACCAAGGACATTATTATAGAAACAGTTGAGAGGAAGTGTGTGAAGAAGATTTTTAAATATATTACAGATATAATAAAGTGTGAGAGAGGCAGGTAGACGAAGAATAGAGAGGGAGATAAATAAAGTGAAAGAGGAACAGACAGAGACAGAGACAAGAGACACAAAGTGGGAGGACACTATAGAGAATGACCGAAACAAAAAGAAAGTGCGAAACTGAGAAAGATGAAGAAACTGGGAGACACAGAGGGGCAGAGATAGAGAAAGAAAGAGAAGCAATGGAGATAGAGAGGTAGAGACAGGGAGAGAGAGAGAGATAGAGGAGATAAAGAGAGAGATAGAGATAGGGATAGAAATAGAGATAGAGAGATAGGAATATGTAGAGTTAGAGATGGAGAGATAGAGATAGAGAGATAGAGATAGAGAGATAGGAATATGTAGAGTTAGAGATGGAGAGATAGAGATGGAGAGATAGGAATATGTAGAGTTAGAGATGGAGAGATAGAGATGGAGAGATAGAGATAGCAGAACAGAGGGAGAGACCGAGGGGCAGTTGTGGTGACAGAGATCCCCGGAATGTGAAGTGTTTTCCTTCCCGATGCTGAGGTAAAGGTTTAAAGGACATGTGGTTTCCTATTTAAGTGTCAGTGAAAGGGCGAGTGCTGGGAGTCGCATTTCACTTGAAGTTGTGGAGTCCTGAGACACGGGAGTGTAAAAACAGCCACCCTGAGCTTTCTGACTGGGCTGGGGAGGAGGTTCAGAATGTGCTTTCAACCAACTCTTGGAATGGGTTGTTAAGGAGAAGATTAACCGGGAATTAATTAGCCAGCCGAATCCTCACTCCAAACAGAACTGGGAATCGCAACAAATCTACCCGCACAGTAAAGGTAAGGAACAAATCAACTCGGTGCAGAGGGTGGGTTCGTGTTGAGTTCTGTTCAAATGCCGCTGGATCGGGAGCTCCTGGTTTTGTTGCTGAGGTTTGAGTCGCTCTGTTTGCTGCAGTCACTCTGTATCTGATTGAAGCTCCTTTCTGTATTGTGTCGGCCGGTGTGTGACAGGGTCGGTTCACTGTAATGATCCACAGGCTGCTCCTCTCTGTTCACTTAACTCAGAGATTGAACCTGAGAGATACAACAGGGATATACACACACAGGGATATACACACACAGGGACACACACACACCCAGGGACATATACACCCAGGGACACATACACACCGGGATATATACACACAGGGACACACACACAGGGACATATACACACAGACAGAGACAGAGAGACACAGACACACACAGGGAAAGAGATGCACAGATACATACACACACAAGGACATACATGGACACACACAGACAGGGACAGAAACTTAACTGGTCCAGCCACATAAATACTGTGGCTACAAGAGCAGGTCAGAGGCTGGGTATTCTGTGGCGAGTGACTCACCTCCTGACTCCCCAAAGCCTTTCCACCATCTACAAGACACAAGTCAGGAGTGTGATGGAATACTCTCCACTTGCCTGGATGAGTGCAGCTCCAACAACACTCAAGAAGCTCAACACCATCCAGGACAAAGCAGTCCGCTTGATTGGCACCCCATCCACCACCCTAAACATTCACTCCCTTCATCACAGTGGCTGCAGTGTGTACCATCCACAGGATGCACTGCAACAACTCGCCAAGGCTTCTTCGACAGCACCTCCCAAACCTGCGACCTCTACCACCTAGAAGGACAAGAGCAGCAGGCACATGGGAACAACACCACCTGCACGTTCCCCTCCAAGTCACACACCATCCCGACTTGGAAATATATCGCCGTTCCTTCATAGTCGCTGGGTCAAAATCCTGGAACTCCCTTCCTAACAGCACTGTGGGAGAACCTTCACCACATGGACTGCAGCGGTTCAAGAAGGCGGCTCACCACCACCTTCTCAAGGGCAATTAGGGATGGGCAATAAATGCCGGCCTTGCCAGCGACACCCACATCCTATGAAGTAATAATAAAAAAAGACACATACATGGACACACACACACAGATAGGGACAGAGACGGACACAGACACGTACAGAGACAGGGACAGAGAGACACAGACACACACACAGGGTCATACACAGACAGGGACAGAGAGACACAGACACAAACAGGGACAGAGACAGTCACACTGTTTTCAGTGTTCTCACTCACCTGCTCTCTAACAGTCTGCTTTCATGTTTCCCAAGTGTCCCTGAAATCTTTTCATGTGTAACAGACATTTGCTGCAAATTCCTCACTTTGGGTGTGTCTCTCTCTCTATCCCTCTGTGTGTGTGTGTCTCTCTCTCTATCCCTCTGTGTGTGTGTGTCTCTCTCTCTATCCCTCTGTGTGTGTGTCTCTCTCTCTATCCCTCTGTGTGTGTGTCTCTCTCTCTATCCCTCTGTGTGTGTGTCTCTCTCTATCCCTCTGTGTGTGTGTGTCTCTCTCTATCCCTCTGTGTGTGTGTGTCTCTCTCTCTATCCCTCTGTGTATGTGTGTCTCTCTCTCTATCCCTCTGTGTGTGTCTCTCTCTCTCTCTATCCCTCTGTGTGTGTCTCACTCTATCCCTCTGTGTGTGTGTCTCTCTCTATCCCTCTGCGTGTGTGTCTCTCTCTATCCCTCTGTGTGTGTGTGTGTGTCTCTCTCTCTATCCCTCTGTGTGTGTGTGTCTCTCTATCCCTCTGTGTGTGTGTCTCTCTCTATCCCTCTGTGTGTGTGTCTCTCTCTATCCCTCTGTGTGTGTCTCTCTCTATCCCTCTGTGTGTGTGTCTCTCTCTATCCCTCTGTGTGTGTCTCTCTCTATCCCTCTGTGTGTGTCTCTCTCTATCCCTCTGTGTGTGTCTCTCTCTATCCCTCTGTGTGTGTCTCTCTCTATCCCTCTGTGTGTGTCTCTCTATCCCTCTGTGTGTATCTCTCTCTCTCTATCCCTCTGTGTGTGTGTGTCTCTCTCTATCCCTCTGTGTGTGTGTCTCTCTATCCCTCTGTGTGTGTCTCTCTCTCTCTATCCCTCTGTGTGTGTGTGTCTCTCTCTCTATCCCTCTGTGTGTGTGTCTCTCTCTCTCTATCCCTCTGTGTGTGTGTCTCTCTCTCTCTATCCCTCTGTGTGTGTGTCTCTCTCTCTCTATCCCTCTGTGTGTGTGTCTCTCTCTCTCTATCCCTCTGTGTGTGTGTGTGTCTCTCTCTCTATCCCTCTGTGTGTGTGTGTCTCTCTCTCTCTATCCCTCTGTGTGTGTGTCTCTCTCTCTATCCCTCTGTGTGTGTGTGTCTCTCTCTCTCTATCCCTCTGTGTGTGTGTCTCTCTCTCTATCCCTCTGTGTGTGTGTCTCTCTCTCTATCCCTCTGTGTGTGTCTCTCTCTCTATCCCTCTGTGTGTGTGTCTCTCTCTATCCCTCTGTGTGTGTGTGTCTCTCTCTCTATCCCTCTGTGTGTGTGTCTCTCTCTATCCCTCTGTGTGTGTCTCTCTCTCTATCCCTCTGTGTGTGTCTCTCTCTATCCCTCTGTGTGTGTTTCTCTCTCTCTATCCCTCTGTGTGTGTCTCTCTCTCTCTCTCTCTATCCCACTCTGTGTGTGTGTCTCTCTCTCTCTATCCCTCTGTGTGTGTGTGTGTGTGTGTGTGTCTCTCCCTCTCTCTCTCTATCCCTCTGTGTGTGTGTGTCTCTCTCTCTATCCCTGTGTGTGTGTGTCTCTCTCTCTCTCTATCCCTCTGTGTGTGTGTGTCTCTCTCTCTATCCCTCTGCGTGTGTGTCTCTCTCTCTCTATCCCTCTGTGTGTGTGTGTCTCTCTCTATCCCTCTGTGTGTGTGTCTCTCTATCCCTCTGTGTGTGTCTCTCTCTCTCTATCCCTCTGTGTGTGTGTCTCTCTCTCTCTATCCCTCTGTGTGTGTCTCTCTCTCTCTATCCCTCTGTGTGTGTCTCTCTCTCTCTATCCCTCTGTGTGTGTCTCTCTCTCTATCCCTGTGTGTGTGTGTCTCTCTCTCTATCCCTCTGCGTGTGTGTCTCTCTCTCTCTATCCCTCTGTGTGTGTGTCTCTCTCTCTCTATCCCTCTGTGTGTGTGTGTCTCTCTCTCTATCCCTCTGTGTGTGTGTGTCTCTCTCTCTCTATCCCTCTGTGTGTGTGTCTCTCTCTCTCTCTATCCCTCTGTGTGTGTGTGTCTCTCTCTCTCTATCCCTCTGTGTGTGTGTGTCTCTCTCTCTCTATCCCTCTGTGTGTGTGTCTCTCTCTCTCTATCCCTCTGTGTGTGTCTCTCTCTCTATCCCTCTGTGTGTGTCTCTCTCTCTATCCCTCTGTGTGTGTCTCTCTCTATCCCTCTGTGTGTGTGTGTCTCTCTCTATCCCTCTGTGTGTGTGTCTCTCTCTATCCCTCTGTGTGTGTCTCTCTCTATCCCTCTGTGTGTGTTTCTCTCTCTCTCTCTCTATCCCACTCTGTGTGTGTGTCTCTCTCTCTCTCTATCCCTCTGTGTGTGTGTGTGTGTGTGTGTCTCTCCCTCTCTCTCTCTATCCCTCTGTGTGTGTGTGTCTCTCTCTCTATCCCTGTGTGTGTGTGTCTCTCTCTCTATCCCTCTGTGTGTGTGTGTCTCTCTCTCTATCCCTCTGCGTGTGTGTCTCTCTCTCTCTATCCCTCTGTGTGTGTGTGTCTCTCTCTATCCCTCTGTGTGTGTGTGTCTCTCTCTCTATCCCTCTGTGTGTGTGTATCTCTCTCTCTATCCCTCTGTGTGTGTCTCTCTCTCTATCCCTCTGTGTGTGTGTCTCTCTCTCTATCCCTCTGTGTGTGTGTCTCTCTCTATCCCTCTGTGTGTGTGTCTCTCTCTATCCCTCTGTGTGTGTCTCTCTCTATCCCTCTGTGTGTGTCTCTCTCTCTCTATCCCTCTGTGTGTGTGTGTCTCTCTCTCTATCCCTCTGTGTGTGTCTCTCTCTCTATCCCTCTGTGTGTGTGTCTCTCTCTCTATCCCTCTGTGTGTGTGTGTCTCTCTCTCTATCCCTCTGTGTGTGTGTCTCTCTCTATCCCTCTGTGTGTGTGTCTCTCTCTATCCCTCTGTGTGTGTGTCTCTCTCTCTCTCTCTATCCCACTCTGTGTGTGTGTCTCTCTCTCTCTATCCCTCTGTGTGTGTGTGTGTGTGTGTGTCTCTCTCTCTCTATCCCTCTGTGTGTGTGTGTCTCTCTCTATCCCTCTGTGTGTGTGTGTCTCTCTCTCTATCCCTCTGTGTGTGTGTGTCTCTCTCTCTATCCCTCTGTGTGTGTCTCTCTCTCTATCCCTCTGTGTGTGTGTCTCTCTCTCTATCCCTCTGTGTGTGTGTGTCTCTCTCTCTATCCCTCTGTGTGTGTGTCTCTCTCTATCCCTCTGTGTGTGTGTCTCTCTCTATCCCTCTGTGTGTGTGTCTCTCTCTCTCTCTCTATCCCACTCTGTGTGTGTGTCTCTCTCTCTCTATCCCTCTGTGTGTGTGTGTGTGTGTGTGTCTCTCTCTCTCTATCCCTCTGTGTGTGTGTGTCTCTCTCTCTATCCCTCTGTGTGTGTGTGTCTCTCTCTCTCTCTCTATCCCTCTGTGTGTGTGTGTCTCTCTCTCTATCCCTCTGCGTGTGTGTCTCTCTCTCTCTATCCCTCTGTGTGTGTGTGTCTCTCTCTATCCCTCTGTGTGTGTGTGTGTCTCTCTCTCTATCCCTCTGTGTGTGTGTCTCTCTCTCTCTATCCCTCTGTGTGTGTCTCTCTCTCTATCCCTCTGTGTGTGTCTCTCTCTCTATCCCTCTGTGTGTGTCTCTCTCTCTATCCCTCTGTGTGTGTGTGTCTCTCTCTCTATCCCTCTGTGTGTGTCTCTCTCTCTATCCCTCTGTGTGTGTGTCTCTCTCTATCCCTCTGTGTGTGTGTCTCTCTCTATCCCTCTGTGTGTGTGTCTCTCTCTATCCCTCTGTGTGTGTCTCTCTCTCTCTATCCCTCTGTGTGTGTGTCTCTCTCTCTCTCTCTCTATCCCACTCTGTGTGTGTGTGTCTCTCTCTCTATCCCTCTGTGTGTGTGTGTGTGTCTCTCTCTCTCTCTCTATCCCTCTGTGTGTGTGTCTCTCTCTCTCTATCCCTCTGTGTGTGTGTGTCTCTCTCTCTATCCCTCTGTGTGTGTCTGTCTCTCTCTCTCTCTATCCCTCTGTGTGTGTGTCTCTCTCTCTCTATCCCTCTGTGTGTGTGTCTCTCTCTCTCTCTCTATCCCTCTGTGTGTGTGTGTCTCTCTCTCTATCCCTCTGCGTGTGTGTCTCTCTCTCTCTATCCCTCTGTGTGTGTGTCTCTCTCTCTCTATCCCTCTGTGTGTGTGTCTCTCTCTCTCTATCCCTCTGTGTGTGTGTCTCTCTCTCTATCCCTCTGTGTGTGTGTGTCTCTCTCTCTATCCCTCTGTGTGTGTGTGTGTGTGTGTGTGTGTGTGTCTCTCTCTCTCTATCCCTCTGTGTGTGTGTGTGTCTCTCTCTATCCCTCTCTCTGTGTGTGTCTCTCTCTCTATCCTTCTGTGTGTGTTTGTATCTCTCTCTCTATCCCTCTGTGTGTGTGTGTGTGTGTGTGTGTGTCTCTCTCTCTATCCCTCTCTGTGTGTGACTCTATCTCTCTATATCTGTATCTCTTGGATGTTCTTTTATACGACATTGGTATCTGTGTTTATGGATATTACTATTAAACAATCTGTGCTTTTAAAAAAACAGATGGAAGGATGCAGACAAAACCAAAGAGTTAATTTAAAGGTGCAGTCCTTTCTTTCAGATGCAAAAATGAACATTCCTTAAACTGTCAGTAGCACAATTACAGTATCAGTAACATTACTCATACTCAGTAATATTACTCAAAGTATCAGTCACATTACTTTAGAAACTGTTGATTCTATATCAGGTGACAAATAACTAGCTCAGTGACTGATCTCTCAATCTCTGTTACCCCCTTCAGCCCTACAACCCTCCGACAACTCTGGGTTCCTCCAACTCTGGCACCCACCCCCGCCCCCGCTCCCTTCACACAGGGTTGTCCCTTCTCTGGCGATTCCTCAGCTCCCACGAGTCAAGGGGAGTTCAGAAAAGGGACAAGTGTAGAGGGACTGCTGGGTGGAGTGGGCTTGATTAGCGAAGGGCCTTTCCTCAGTCCATGCTTTCTTATTATTGACAGTGTTAATCGAGGGAGAATGTTCCCTCGGGTGTAGGGTTCGAATCCTAGGGGATATGGGGTAAAAGTGAGGGGATAGAAGTATGAAGGGAAGTCGGGGGCTCTTTATCACCCAAAGAGAAATCAAGTTGTAGACAAGTAACCAGAGAAGGACATTGGCTATGAAATTGGTAAATTGGGTCATGGGACATTATCGGGTCATGGGCAGTAGGTGGGTAGGTGGGATTGAGGGATATGGTGAGAAGGTGGGTAGGTGGGATTGAGGGATATGGGGAGAAGGTGGGTAGGTGGGATTGAGGGATATGGTGTGAAGGTGGGTAGGTGGGATTGAGGGATATGGGGAGAAGGTGGGTAGGTGGGATTGAGGGATATGGGGAGAAGGTGGGTAGGTGGGATTGAGGGATATGGGGAGAAGGTGGGTAGGTGGGATTGAGGGATATGGTGTGAAGGTGGGTAGGTGGGATTGAGGGATATGGTGTGAAGGTGGGTAGGTGGGATTGAGGGATATGGGGAGAAGGTGGGTAGGTGGGATTGAGGGATATGGGGAGAAGGTGGGTAGGTGGGATTGAGGGATATGGTGTGAAGGTGGGTAGGTGGGATTGAGGGATATGGGGAGAAGGTGGGTAGGTGGGATTGAGGGATATGGGGAGAAGGTGGGTAGGTGGGATTGAGGGATATGGGGAGAAGGTGGGTAGGTGGGATTGAGGGATATGGGGAGAAGGTGGGTAGGTGGGATTGAGGGATATGGTGTGAAGGTGGGTAGGTGGGATTGAGGGATATGGGGAGAAGGTGGGTAGGTGGGATTGAGGGATATGGTGTGAAGGTGGGTAGGTGGGATTGAGGGATATGGGGAGAAGGTGGGTAGGTGGGATTGAGGGATATGGGGAGAAGGTGGGTAGGTGGGATTGAGGGATATGGGGAGAAGGTGGGTAGGTGGGATTGAGGGATATGGTGTGAAGGTGGGTAGGTGGGATTGAGGGATATGGGGAGAAGGTGGGTAGGTGGGATTGAGGGATATGGGGAGAAGGTGGGTAGGTGGGATTGAGGGATATGGGGAGAAGGTGGGTAGGTGGGATTGAGGGATATGGGGAGAAGGTGGGTAGGTGGGATTGAGGGATATGGTGTGAAGGTGGGTAGGTGGGATTGAGGGATATGGGGAGAAGGTGGGTAGGTGGGATTGAGGGATATGGGGAGAAGGTGGGTAGGTGGGATTGAGGGATATGGTGTGAAGGTGGGTAGGTGGGATTGAGGGATATGGGGAGAAGGTGGGTAGGTGGGATTGAGGGATATGGGGAGAAGGTGGGTAGGTGGGATTGAGGGATATGGTGTGAAGGTGGATAGGTGGGATTGAGGGATATGGGGAGAAGGTGGGTAGGTGGGATTGAGGGATATGGGAGAAGTTGGGTAGGTGGGATTGAAGGATATGGTGAGAAGGTGGGTAGGTGGGATTGAGGGATATGGGGAGAAGGTGGGATTGAGGGATATGGGGAGAAGGTGGGTAGGTGGGATTGAGGGATTTGGGGAGAAGGTGGGTAGGTGGGATTGAGGGATTTGGGGAGAAGGTGGGTCGATGGGATTGAGGGATTTGGAGAGAAGGTGGGACTTATCTATGAAAAGAGATGGGTTTGTTGGGTCTCTTGGCCTTTTCCTGAATATAAAGGTTCTCACACACTTGACCTGTTGCATTGTGTTCAGCAATGTGAGGGTTAACACCCAAACCTACTCTAACTGGAAGCTTTTTGAGTGTCGAATAACTCCCCAACACAGAAACTGCTTTATTGCTGGCCTCCTCCGCCACCAATATACTACACAAACTCTGGACAGTCAGTGCTAACCCTGCCAGTGTGTCCACAGCTCCGCGAGTAACTGTCCCATTCGCTGGTTCAATCTCTCGCACCACCAACTTTTGTTTCCAATTCACATGATAAGCTCGTGAGGGGCTCACACAATAGGTGGTGGGACCTGGATCAGCTGTTTTCAGTCTGATTATCTGTGTAAGATTGTACAAGCCTAGTACTTAAAACCATGGTAACCATCAGAGAGAGAGTGAGAGAGAGACGAACAGAGACGGGGGATAGAGAGACAGCCAGAGAGGGGGGATAGAGAGAGGGAGAGACAGACAGAGAGGGGGGTTAGAGAGAGGGAGAGACAGACAGAGAGGGAGAGACAGACAGAGAGGGGGGATAGAGAGAGGGAGAGACAGACAGAGAGGGGGGTTAGAGAGAGGGAGAGACAGACAGAGAGGGAGAGACAGACAGAGAGGGGGGATAGAGAGAGGGAGTGACAGACAGAGAGGGGGGATAGAGAGAGGGAGAGACAGACAGAGAGGGGGGATAGAGAGAGGGAGAGACAGACAGAGAGGGGGGATAGAGAGAGGGAGAGACAGACAGAGAGGGGGGATAGAGAGAGGGAGAGACAGACAGAGAGGGGGGATAGAGAGAGGGAGAGACAGACAGAGAGGGGGGATAGAGAGAGGGAGAGACAGACAGAGAGGGGGGATAGAGAGAGGGAGAGACAGACAGAGAGGGAGGATAGAGAGAGGGAGAGACAGACAGAGAGGGGGGATAGACAGACAGAGAAGGGGGGATAGAGAGAGGGAGAGACAGACGGAGAGGGGGGATAGAGAGAGGGAGAGACAGACGGAGAGGGGGGATACAGAGAGGGGGAATAGAGAGAGGGAGAGACAGACAGAGAGGGGGGATAGAGAGAGGGAGACACAGCAGCAGAGAGAGAGTGCAGGAGGTTAGAGAGTGAGGGCAAAAATAAAGGGAGAAAGAGAAAGACAGAGAGAGAAAGTAACAGAGAGCAAGGGGCTGAGAGAGGGGGCAGAGAGAAGGAAAGTGACAGAAAGAATGAAGGGTGCAGAGAAAGGGAGAGAGGGACAGAGAGATAGTGAGGGACAGCATGAGAAGGACAAGAGAGAGAGGCAGGGGAACTGAGAGAAGCAGAGAGAAAGACAAAAGGGATTACAAGAGCAAAAGAAAGTGAGAACAAGAGACAGAGAGGAATAGAGAGGAAGATTGAGAGAAACACAGAGAGAGAGAGCCTGTTTATCTCCATAATTAATGAACTAATTCCAAAATTACAGGAGTCTGTGGATTTGAAACATGCAATTTCTGGGAATGTGGTTTCAGCAACGAATGATTATTTTCAGAGCAAACAGACATTCTCCATTTTTTGAAATAGAAATTTCATCCCCAGATGTTGGCAGGAAATTCACCTGATCTCCTGCTCCCTCGATCCTATTCCCACCAAACTGCTGAGCACCCAACTCCCCTTCCTGGCCCCCACGTTAGCTGATATTGTTAACGGTTCCCTCTCCTCAGGTACTGCCCCCCTCCCCTTCAAATCTGTCATCACCCCCTTCTCAAAAAACCCACCCTTGACCCCTCTGTCCCTGCAAACTCCCGCCCCATCTCCACCCTCCCTTTCCTCTCCAAAATCCTTCAACATTTTGTCGCCTCCCAAATCCGTGCCCATCTTTCCCGCAACTCCATGTTTGAATCCCTCCAATCAGGTTTCCGTCCCGCCACAGTACGGAAACGGCCCCTTATTAAAGTCACAAATGACATCCTGTGTGTCTCCCTCCCTTTCTCTCCGCCTCCCAATCCCTTTCTCTGTCCCCCTCCCTTTCCCTCTCCCGCTCTCTCTCTGTTGTGTAGTTCTCTATCAGAAGTCACTGGACAGTGACTGAGAGAGGGAATCCGGTTGATTTGGTCTCTCTCTCTGTATATTCCAAATCACATCATTCTTTTTAATGATATTTTTCAAGAGTTTGTTAGTTTGACGAGCGTTTTTGAAGTTAAGAATGCTGCAGACTGACTCTGCCCTCCCAAAGCTCCAGATCCTCAAACAAATTCCAGTCCGCGGTGTCCCACATTCCGACTCGATTTCCCTCAGGATCAGGCACAGTTCCAGGAGATTGTAAATCAAATGTTGTTTCTTTCTGCTCCAGTTACTTCCCTTCTCCCGTCCTGACTGAGCTCGGATGCCCCACACAAATGAGGTTCAGCGGGCTGCTCCACCATGGGAGGCATCGCAGGCGAGTCTGATGCTGCCCTTACCTGACATCCACCCACAAGCTTTGGGTCCAGGGGTGGAGATCAGAAGCAGGAATCATGGCTGGCTTTCCAATCCTGAGCTCAGAGGACACTGAGACCAAGTGAAGCAGGTCCGAGGCCAACCTGTCATTATCAGCTCATTCAGCACAGACCAGGGATCCACCCTGGGATCTTTGTGTTCTGTGCTGCAGCTCGAGGTCCAAGCTGTACCTGCCCTGGGAGTGTTTGATGGGACAGTGTAGAGGGAGCTTTACTCTGTATCTAACCCGTGCTGTACCTGCCCTGGGAGTGTTTGATGGGACAGTATAGAGGGAGCTTTACTCTGTATCTAACCCGTGCTGTACCTGCCCTGGGAGTGTTTGATGGGACAGTGTAGAGGGAGCTTTACTCTGTATCTAACCTGTGCTGTACCTGCCCTGGGAGTGTTTGATGGGACAGTGTAGAGGGAGCTTTACTCTGTATCTAACCCGTGCTGTACCTGCCCTGGGAGTGTTTGATGGGACAGTGTAGAGGGAGCTTTACTCTGTATCTAACCCGTGCTGTACCTGCCCTGGGAGTGTTTGATGGGACAGTGTAGAGGGAGCTTTACTCTGTATCTGACCCTGTACCTGCCCTGGGAGTGTTTGATGGGACAGTGTAGAGGGAGCTTTACTCTGTATCTGACCCTGTACCTGCCCTGGGAGTGTTTGATGGGACAGTGTAGAGGGAGCTTTACCCTGTATCTAACTCGTGCTGTACCTGCCCTGGGAGTGTTTGATGAGACAGTGTAGAGGGAGCTTTACTCTGTATCTGACCCGTGCTGTACCTGCCCTGGGAGTGTTTGATGGGACAGTGTAGAGGGAGCTTTACTCTGTATCTAACCCATGCTGTACCTGCCCTGGGAGTGTTTGATGGGACAGTGTAGAGGGAGCTTTACTCTGTATCTGACCCTGTACCTGCCCTGGGAGTGTTTGATGGGACAGTGTAGAGGGAGCTTTACTCTGTATCTGACCCTGTACCTGCCCTGGGAGTGTTTGATGGGACAGTGTAGAGGGAGCTTTACCCTGTATCTAACTCGTGCTGTACCTGCCCTGGGAGTGTTTGATGAGACAGTGTAGAGGGAGCTTTACTCTGTATCTGACCCTGTACCTGCCCTGGGAGTGTTTGATGGGACAGTGTAGAGGGAGCTTTACTCTGTATCTAACAGTGTACCTACCCTGGGAGTGTTTGATGGGACAGTGTAGAGGGAGCTTGACTCTGTATCTAACAGTGTACCTACCCTGGGAGTGTTTGATGGGACAGTGTAGAGGGAGCTTTACTCTGTATCTAACCCTGTACCTGCCCTGGGAGTGTTTGATGGGACAGTGTAGAGGGAGCTTTACTCTGTATCTAACCCGTGCTGTACCTGCCCTGGGAGTGTTTGATGGGACAGTGTAGAGGGAGCTTTACTCTGTATCTAACCCGTGCTGTACCAGCCCTGGGAGTGTTTGATGGGACAGTGTAGAGGGAGCTTGACTCTGTATCTAACCCATGCTGTACCAGCCCTGGGAGTGTTTGATGGGACAGTGTAGAGGGAGCTTTACTCTGTATCTAACCCGTGCTGTACCTGCCCTGGGAGTGTTTGATGGGACAGTGTAGAGGGAGCTTGACTCTGTATCTAACCCGTGCTGTACCTGCCCTGGGAGTGTTTGATGGGACAGTGTAGAGGGAGCTTGACTCTGTATCTAACCCGTGCTGTACCAGCCCTGGGAGTGTTTGATGGGACAGTGTAGAGGGAGCTTGACTCTGTATCTAACCCATGCTGTACCTGCCCTGGGAGTGTTTGATGGGACAGTGTAGAGGGAGCTTTACTCTGTATCTAACCCGTGCTGTACCAGCCCTGGGAGTGTTTGATGGGACAGTGTAGAGGGAGCTTTACTCTGTATCTAACCCGTGCTGTACCTGCCCTGGGAGTGTTTGATGAGACAGTGTAGAGGGAGCTTTACTCTGTATCTAACCCATGCTGTACCTGCCCTGGGAGTGTTTGATGGGACAGTGTAGAGGGAGCTTTACTCTGTATCTAACCCGTGCTGTACCTGCCCTGGGAGTGTTTGATGGGACAGTGTAGAGGGAGCTTTACTCTGTATCTAACCCGTGCTGTACCTGCCCTGGGAGTGTTTGATGGGACAGTGTAGAGGGAGCTTTACTCTGTATCTAACCCGTGCTGTACCTGCCCTGGGATG
This sequence comes from Heptranchias perlo, assembly GCF_035084215.1. Classification (NCBI taxonomy): domain Eukaryota; kingdom Metazoa; phylum Chordata; class Chondrichthyes; order Hexanchiformes; family Hexanchidae; genus Heptranchias; species Heptranchias perlo. The sequence goes on along the minus strand of NC_090345.1, from coordinate 2,667,975 downwards.
AAGGTCCAGTGGGAACACACAGCACCGGGCAGATCTCAGCCTCTTTTCCAACCCTACTTCCCATTCCCCCGGAATCATGGTTCATCAGGAGGGTCGAAGATTTTCACCCTCCAAGTGATTAAGTAGATAATAGAATCTGTGAGTTTTGGGCATTAAACCTCAGACACTGTCCCTACAACAACAGAGATTCCAGCAATTTCACAAGGACAATGACATGTGGAATTGTGAGCGAGTCCACACGGGACTTTATCATAGAATCATAGAAAGGTTACAGCACGGAAGGAGGCCATTCAGCCCATCGAGTCCGTGCGGGCTCTGTGCAACAGCAATCCAGCTAGTCCCACTCCCCCGCCCTATTCCCGTAGCCCTGCAAATGTTTTCCTTTCAAGTACTTATCCAGTTCCCTTTTGAAGGCCATGATTGAATCTGCCTCCACCACCCCCTCGGGCAGTGCATTCCAGATCATAACCACTCGCTGTGTAAAAAAGTTTTTCCTCATGTGACCTTTAGTTCTTTTGCCAATCACCTTAAATCTATGTCCTCTGGTTCTTCACCCTTCCGCCAATGGGAACAGTTTCTCTCTATCTATTCTGTCTAGACCCTTCATGATTTTGAATACCTCTATCAAATCTCCTCGCAACCGTCTCTGTTCCAAGGCGAACAACCCCAGCTTAGAGTCATGGAGTTCATAGAGTTATACAGCACGGATAGAGGCCCTTCGGCCCATCGTGTCCGCGCCGGCCATCAGCCCTGTCTACTCTAATCCCATATTCCAGCATTTGGTCCGTAGCCTTGTATGCTATGGCATTTCAAGTGCTCATCCAAATACTTCTTGAATGTTGTGAGGGTTCCTGCCTCCACAACCCTTTCAGACAGTGAGTTCCAGACTCCAACCACCCTCTGGGTGAAAAAGTTCTTTCTAAAATCCCCTCTAAACCTCCCACCTTTTACCTTGAATCTATGTCCCCTTGTTATAGAACCCTCAACGAAGGGAAAAAGCTCCTTAGTATCCATCCTATCTGTGCCCCTCATAATTTTGTACACCTCAATCATGTCCCCCCTCAGCCTCCTCTGCTCCAAGGAAAACAAACCCAATCTTCCCAGTCTCTCTTCATAGCTGAAGCGCTCCAGCCCTGGTAACATCCTGGTGAATCTCCTCTGCACCCTCTCCAAAGCGATCACATCCTTCCTGTAGTGTGGCGACCAGAACTGCACACAGTACTCCAGCTGTGGCCTAACCAGTGTTTTATACAGCTCCATCATAACCTCCTTGCTCTTATATTCTATGCCTCGGCTAATAAAGGCAAGTATCCCATATGCCTTCTTTACCACCTTATCTACCTGTTCCGCCGCCTTCAGGGATCTGTGAACTTGCACACCAAGATCCCTCTGACCCTCTGTCTTGCCTAGGGTCCTCCCATTCATTGTGTATTCCCTTGCCTTGTTAGTCCCTCCAAAGTGCATCACCTCGCACTTTTCCGGGTTAAATTCCATTTGCCACTGTTCCGCCCATCTGACCAACCCATCTATATCGTCCTGCAGACTGAGGCTATCCTCCTCGCTATTTACCACCCTACCAATCTTTGTATCATCAGCGAACTTACTGATCATACCTTTTACATTCATATCCAAGTCATTAATGTAGACCACAAACAGCAAGGGACCCAGCACCGTTCCCTGTGGTACCCCACTGGCCACAGGCTTCCAGTCACAAAAACAACCTTCGACCATCACCCTCTGCCTTCTGCCACTAAGCCAGTTTTGTATCCAAAGTGCCAAGGCACCCTGGACTCCATGGGCTCGTACCTTCTTGACCAGTCTCCTGTGGGGGACTTTATCGAAGGCCTTACTGAAATCCATGTATACCACATCCACTGCGTTACCCTCATCCACACGCCTAGTCACCCCCTCAAAAAATTCAATCAAATTAGTCAGACATGATCTTCCCTTGACAAAGCCATGTTGACTATCCCTGATTAATCCTTGCTTCTCCAAGTGGAGACTAATTTTGTCCTTCAGAATTTTTTCCAATAATTTTCCTACCACTGATGTTAGGCTCACTGGCCTGTAGTTCCCCGGTTTTTCCCTACTCCCCTTCTTGAATAATGGTATTACATTAGCGGTTCTCCAGTCCTCTGGCACATCCCCTGTGGCCAGAGAGGTTCTGAATATATGTGTCAGAGCCCCCGCAATCTCCTCCTTTGCCTCACACAGTAGCCTGGGATACATTTCGTCCGGGCCTGGGGATTTATCCATTTTTAGGCCTGCTAAAACCGCCAATACCTCCTCCCGCTCGATGTTAATATGTTCGAGTATATCACAGTCCCCCTGCCGTATTTCTATGTCTACATCGTCCTTCTCCATAGTGAAAACAGATGCAAAAAATTCATTTAGAACCCCTCCTACATCTGCCGGCTCCACACACAGATTGCCATTTTTGTCCCTAATGGGCCCTATTTTTTCCCTAGTCATCCTCTTACCCTTAATATACTTATAAAACATCTTAGGATTTTCCTTTATTTTGCTCGCCAGTGTTATTTCATGGCCCCTCCTTGATCTCCTAATTTCTTTTTTAAGTATCCCCCTGCACATTTTGTACTCCTCTAGGGCTTCCTCCGTCTTTAGCCTTTTGTATCTGCCAAAAGCCCTCCTTTTTTTCCTAATCCATTCTCGTATATCCCCTGACATCCAAGGTTCCCTGGAGTTCTTGGAACCACCCTTGACCTTTACTTCTCCAGTCTATCCACGTAACTAAAGTCCCTCATCCCTGGAATCATTGTAGTAAATCTCTTCTGCACCCTCTCTAAGGCCTTCACATCTTTCCTAAAGTGCGGTGCCCAGAACTGGACACAATATTCCAATTGTGGCCGAACCAGTGTTTTGTAAAGGTTCATCATGACTTCCTTACTTTTGTACTCTATGCCTCTATTTATAAAGCCCAGGATCCCGTATGCTTTTTTAACCCCTTTCTCAACCTGCCCTGCCATCTTCAACGATTTATGCACATATACCCCCAGATCCCTCTGTTCCTGAACCCCTTTTAGAGTTGTGCTTGTATTTTGTTGCTTGCTTGTGGAGAGAGCGATTAATTTCAGCAGCTGTTATCCAACAGGAATCCAATCAATCAATCAATCAATCAATCAGATAGATTTGGGTAAAAGTGGAACATTTGACCTATGTTTGTAAGAATGATTCCTTCCCCGGTTGATTTGCCTGACGGGGACGCTAGAGTTGGCCTCAGTATCACAGAGAAGGGGAATAATTCGGCTGGTCTTCCTGGAACAGGGTGTCATCCAGTGACCCCTGCGGAGAGAATCCCACTCTCTGGGCTCACACACGGGGAGGGGGCTGTTATCACCTGTTATCTCGTTTGCCCCTGAATCTATTGGGGTTGAGGGATACGGTGAGATGGTGGATGGGTGGGATTGAGGGATGCGGTCAGATCGTGGGTGGGTGGGATTGAGGGATACGGTCAGATCGTGGATGGGTGGGATTGAGGGATGCGGTCAGATCGTGGATGGGTGGGATTGAGGGATACGGTGAGAAGGTGGGGCTAATATATCAGGAAGGGATGGCCCTGTAAGTTTGTGTCCTTTTACAGTTTCTAAATTCCTTTCTTTCTTGTTTTTCAGTTGCCGACCAACGGGAATAATGAATCTGGTCTGAGGGAGCAGCAGCTCCGGGGAAAAGCCAGAGAGGTTCCAAGGAATGTGTGTGGTTCGAGGCTCCTGGGGAGGAAGTGACGATGAGTTCAGGAGGTCTGTCCCCAGTCTTTGGTCCCATCCTTCTTCTCGTCTTAAACTGGCCTTCACTCGGGCCAGTCTGGGCAGCTGCTGACCCCTTGGACCATGTGCACCGAGGGTGGCAGAGATTACTGGAGGAAGGGGACGGGTGCCCTCCCTGCGAGCCTGAGCAGTGCGCCCCTCCCCAGGGGTGCCTCGCCGGCCTGGTGAGGGACCCCTGCGATTGTTGCTGGGAGTGCGGCAACATCGAGGGTCAGATATGTGACCTGGATAACACCAACCACTTCTACGGGCAGTGCGGAGAGAGCCTGGAGTGCCGGCTGGACCTGGGAGACCTGAGACACGGGGAGGTTCCGGAGCCCCAGTGCATGTGCCTGTCTAACCGGGCCGTGTGTGGCTCCAATGGGCAGACTTACCCGCAGATCTGCAAGTTCCAAGAGGCTGCCAATGGCAACGAGACGTCCAACATCACACTGGCACACGAGGGACCCTGTGAAGCAGGTAAGAATGGGAGGGAAGGTGCTCCCACTCAGGGAGGGGGAGAATCAGTATGGACTTGGGGAGTGGGAGAATGTCAGCATGGACCAGTGGAGAATTAGTTAGGATGTAGCAGACAGAGAGTAGGGATAATGGTTGTATACTCCAATTGGCCGGATGTGACTAGTGGTGTCCCCCAGGGATCTGTACTGGGGTCTCAGCTTTTCACTATATTTATAAATGACTTGGATGAACGAATAGAGAGCTGTGCATCTAAGTTTGCTGACGATACTAAGTTAGGTGGCACAGTAAATAGTGTAGATGGGAGCAGAAAGTTACAAAGGGACATTGAGAGATTAATTGAGTCAGAAAAACTGGGGCAGATGGAGTTCAATGTGGGAAAGTGTGAGGTCATCCATGTTGCACCTAAGTAATGATGCTAAGTAAGATCGATCAGAGTATTTCCTAAATGGTGAGAAGCCAGGAACTGTGGAGGAGCAGAGAGATTTAGGGGCCCAAGCACAGAAATCACTAAAAGCCAGTGGACAGGTACAAAAAAAAGTAAAAAGGCCAATGGACCTTATCCGGAGAGACTGTGTTCAGTTCTGGGCACCGCACCTCAGGAAGGATATATTGGCCTTGGAGAGGGCGCAGCGCAGATTCACCAGAATGATACCGGGGCTTAAAGGGTTAAATTAATGAGGACAGGTTGCAGAGACTAGGCTTGTATTCCCTCGAGTATAGAAGATTAAGGGGTGATCTAATTGAGGTGTTTAAGATGATTAAAGGATTTGATAGGGTAGATGGAGAGAAACTATTTCCTCTGGTGGGCGGAGTCCAGAACAAGGGGGCAGAACCTTAAAATTAGAGCCGGGCCGTTCAGGGGTGATGTCAGGAAGCACTTCCTCACACAAAGGGGAGTGGGAATCTGGAACTCTCTCCCCCAAAAAGCTGTTGAGGCCGGGGGTCAATTGAAAATTTCAAAACTGAGATTGATCGATTTTTGTTGGGTGAGGGGATTAAGGGAAATGGAACCAAGGCGGGTAAATGGAGTTAAGATACAGATCAGCCATGATCTAATTGAATGGCAGAACAGGCTCGAGGGGCTGAATGGCCTCCTCCTTTTCCTATATTCGTCTCCATCCACAAATATCTACCCTCCCAAATACCACTGCTCCATTACTAAATGTTTGAAGTGATTTCCCAGCTGTTCTTTTTCTGACTGAAATGAGATTTTAATGATATTTTTCAAGAGTTCATTAGTTTGATGAGTGTTTTTTGAGGTAAAGAATATGGCAGACTGACTGTGGCCTCCCATCCTCAAATGGGCTCCAGGCCGGTGAGCCCTTGAGTCCGACTGTATTTTCCCGGGGATCAGGCACAGTTCCAGGGATTAATTACGGGTGAGAAGAAAAAAACAGCAAATTTTACAACTTGTTTTGAAGATGAACGGTGTCAGACAGGGAGAACCGAGAACCATTTGCCTGGGATTTGCTGCACTGCTTTCCCCCGGTGTCCTGGCCAGTGAGGAAGAGTAACGGGAGCTGTGATGGGCAGACACCGTCCCGTCTGTGACCAAATACTTACACGTCCAATCTCCAGAGAATTATATAGAATTTACAGCACACAAACAGGCCATTCGGCCCAACAGGTCTTTGCTGGTGTTTATGCTCCACTCGAGCCTCCTCCCTCCCTACTTCATCTCACCCTATCAGCATATCCTTCTATTCCTTTCTCCCTCGTGTGTTTATCTAGATTCCCCTTAAATGTATCTCCGCTATTCACCTCAACTACTCCATGTGGGAGCGAGTTCCACATTCTCACCACTCTCTGGGTAAAGAAGTTTCTGCTTACGTAGGTTCAGGACGAGGCCATTCGGCCCCTCGAGCCTGCTCCGCCATCGAATCAGATCATGGCTGATCTGTACCCCAATTCCATTCACCCGTCCCTTGATACATGTACTTAATACGACGGCTAAATTCCCGTCTGTCAGCTGAGCAGTGAGGATGAGGCCTTGTGAATTCACTCCCCAGTTGTCAGTTGTGAACTAGCCCCTTGGGCGCTTCGATCACCTCTATCCCTTTCTGTGACCAGTCATTCTAGACATTGTCTATCCAGTGATTTCCTGATCTTCCTGGGTATCTTGTTCCGAGGACGCAGGGCCATGAGAGATATTCCAACTGTTCCCATTCTTCAAACCATCGCAGTTCTTGGATCTTCTGTACAAGCGATGTTTTTTGTTCTGATTATTTTGTTCTTCACCCTTTCTCTCGATCAGTCCCTCAGATCGTATCTCCTCCCTACAACATCTGGAACACCACTGGGGAGGATGTCATTTTTGGCTGTGAGATCTTCGCTTATCCAATGGCAGCTATCGAATGGCGGAAAGACGGGGTCGAAAGCTTCCTACCAGGTGATGACCCCCACATCTCCGTGCAGGTACCTTACTGACACAGCACCAGCATGTCTGCACACTGCCAATCTTTCATAGCAATTTAGAGACGTTCCCTAACAATCAATATCTGCCAACATGCCAATCAGACCGTTAGTTCGATACGGACACCAAGATGGACATTGTAACCACAGGCTGAGCTGCTGGATGTGAAGTTGGTTTTAAAGCTTCATAAAGTTATTCCCTTTTCCAGTCTTGAATTGTAACGAACCCTTAACGTCCGTCACCTGAACTTGTGTTACGGTAACCTTGAGGACACAGCAGCAAAATCCCGAGCACATCACCTCCTAGTGGCAGAGGATATCAGTGCTGCACTCGCTCTTTGAGGTCTGGGCGGTGGCCCCCCCGGTGTACCCCAGCCTGGGCGATGGCCCCCCCCGGTGTACCCCAGCCTGGGCGGTGGCCCCCCCGGTGTACCCCAGCCTGGGCGATGGCCCCCCCGGTGTACCCCAGCCTGGGCGATGGCCCCCCGGTGTACCCCAGCCTGGGCGGTGGCCCCCCCGGTGTACCCCAGCCTGGGCGATGGCCCCCCGGTGTACCCCAGCCTGGGCGGTGGCCCCCCGGTGTGCCCCAGCCTGGGCGGTGGCCCCCCCGGTGTACCCCAGCCTGGGCGGTGGCCCCCCCCGGTGTACCCCAGCCTGGGCGATGGCCCCCCCGGTGTACCCCAGCCTGGGCGATGGCCCCCCCGGTGCACCCCAGCCTGGGCGGTGGCCCCCCCGGTGTACCCCAGCCTGGGCGATGGCCCCCCCGGTGTACCCCAGCCTGGGCGGTGGCCCCCCCGGTGTACCCCAGCCTGGGCGGTGGCCCCCCCGGTGTACCCCAGCCTGGGCGGTGGCCCCCCCCGGTGTACCCCAGCCTGGGCGATGGCCCCCCCCGGTGTACCCCAGCCTGGGCGGTGGCCCCCCGGTGTACCCCAGCCTGGGCGATGGCCCCCCCGGTGTACCCCAGCCTGGGCGGTGGCCCCCCGGTGTACCCCAGCCTGGGCGATGGCCCCCCCGGTGTACCCCAGCCTGGGCGGTGGCCCCCCGGTGTACCCCAGCCTGGGCGGTGGCCCCCCCGGTGTACCCCAGCCTGGGCGATGCCCCCCGGTGTACCCCAGCCAGGGCAAACGTGGGACGGAGAAACGAGTAATCTGAACTTAATTCAGACGCAGATTGGGGGAGAAACTGATAAGCTCTTCGCCCCCATATTGGCCCTCGCTATTTTTTGGAGTTCCTGGTGGCCGCCTGATATCAGCGTTGGTCCAATCTAAATGCAGTATGATAACGAGGTGGGAAATGATTATTGAACTGTCTGAAACAGCCCGTACATTTAATCTGTTATAAGCGGCGCCTTTGTATTTGACTTCAGTGGAAATGGTAAATGGTCAGCGCCATTTGCCCAATATAGGCGGCTGCCCAGGACAGGCATGGATGGAGTAAGTGGTGGGGACTGTACTACAATATAAAGATAGACCAATAGCAGCATAACGTTAGTGGACTTCAGGGCAGTCTGATTAACCCGTTCCATACAGTAGACAATCCTGATCCGTGGCAGCCATTTTGTAGCAGGTTGGCCAAGCGGCCATTTTGTAGCAGGTTGGCCAAGCGGCCATTTTGTAGCAGGTTGGCCAAGCGGCCATTTTGTAGCAGGTTGGCCAAGCGGCCATTTTGTAGCAGGTTGGCCAAGCGGCCATTTTGTAGCAGGTTGGCCAAGCGGCCATTTTGTAGCAGGTTGGCCAAGCGGCCATTTTGTAGCAGGTTGGCTATGTGTCCTCGCCACTCTCCTGCACGACACTAAGTCGCTGGGCTCGTTTTTATCGGCAGTTTCGAGGAGGCCCGTTTAAATATGAAGTGACCGGCTGGCTCCAGATCCAGGAAGTTCGTGACACGGATTCTGGAGTTTATCATTGCTTGGCACGGAACAAACTGGGAGAGGTGTCGGCAGCTGCCAGCCTGACCATCGTCACGCCAGGTAAGGGAGGGGCGGAGGGACTGACAGCGATTGCACATCGAGCTCGTGGGCCTGGCCCCTCCCTCCTATCCTGTCCCTTCTCTAATATCTGCCTGAAAGGGCGGTGGAAGCAGATTCAATAATAACTTTCAAAAGGGAATTGGATAAATACTTGAAAAGGAAAAATTAGCAGGGCCATGGGGAAAGAGCAGGGGGAGTGGGACTAATTGGATAGCTCTTTCAAAGAGCCAGCATAGGCACAATGGGCCGAACGGCCTCCTTCTGTGCTATAAGATTGTTTGATATCCTCTCCCATTATTTCTTGCTCATTGGATAGTAATGAGGTGCTGGGATGCTGCCATTTGCCCTCTCCCTAGCCCAGGGGCACCGAAACCAATTACAGAATCCCTACAGCAGACTGAAATCACACCTAGGAACCTGCTGCTCCACTGCTCAAACAGCTGGCTGTCTTTTATTACCCTGGGCCAGTCCTCTCGCAGGTCCAACCCCTCCCTCTCCTCATCTGCATAGGAACAGGAGGAGGCCATTCAGCCCCTCGAACCTGTTCCACCATTCAATTAGATCATGGCTGATCAGTACCTCAATCCTACTTTCCCGCCTTTGCTCCATATCCCTTGATACCCTCACCCAACAAAAATCTACCAATCGCAGTCTTGAACGCTCCATTCGGCCCCCAGCATCCAGGGCCTTTTGGGGGAGAGAGTTCCCGATTCCCACCACCCTCTGGGTGATGATGTTCACCTGTAATACTATCTCGATGCTCCTCTTTTTCAGATCAGATGAGTGAGATTGAGACTGCGTGGAGACGGCCTCAGCAATTAGTGGACGATTACTCCGATACTGAGGACTATTACTGAGGCAGTGGCTTTGCAAACGTTGAACTAAACCCCAGGTGTTGGGGCACCAGTTCCCAAGAGAACACAAATTGACCAGGATGTGGCAGTGAATTATAATAAAGTGTGATTGTAACCACCAGATAATTACTATAATTTGCTTTCATTCTGTCCTTCCATTGGCTCAGTGACGCTGGTTTCTAATGGTCTCTGCTGGTGACTAGTGGAGTGAGCTGGGTCCCAATGGTGAGCGCGAGAGTGAGCTGGGTCCCAATGGTGAGTGCGAGAGTGAGCTGGGTCCCAATGGTGTGTGTGAGAGTGAGCTGGGTCCCAATGGTGTGTGTGAGAGTGAGCTGGGTCCCAATGGTGAGTGCGAGAGTGAGCTGGGTCCCAATGGTGAGTGCGAGAGTGAGCTGGGTCCCAATGGTGAGTGCGAGAGTGAGCTGGGTCCCAATGGTGAGTGCGAGAGTGAGCTGGGTCCCAATGGTGAGTGCGAGAGTGAGCTGGGTCCCAATGGTGAGTGCGAGAGTGAGCAGGGTCCCAATGGTGAGTGTGAGAGTGAGCTGGGTCCTAATGGTGTGTGTGAGAGTGAGCTGGGTCCCAATGGTGAGTGCGAGAGTGAGCTGGGTCCTAATGGTGTGTGTGAGAGTGAGCTGGGTCCCAATGGTGAGTGCGAGAGTGAGCTGGGTCCTAATGGTGTGTGTGAGAGTGAGCTGGGTCCCAATGGTGCGTGTGAGAGTGAGCAGGGTCCTAATGGTGAGTGTGAGAGTGAGCAGGGTCCTAATGGTGAGTGTGAGAGTGAGCAGGGTCCTAATGGTGAGTGTGAGAGTGAGCAGGGTCCTAATGGTGAGTGTGAGAGTGAGCTGGGTCCCAATGGTGAGTGCGAGAGTGAGCTAGGTCCCAATGGTGCGTGTGAGAGTGAGCAGGGTCCTAATGGTGAGTGTGAGAGTGAGCAGGGTCCGAATGGTCTGTGTGAGAGTGAGCTGGGTCCTAATGGTGTGTGTGAGAGTGAGCTGGGTCCCAATGGTGCGTGTGAGAGTGAGCAGGGTCCGAATGGTCTGTGTGAGAGTGAGCAGGGTCCTAATGGTGAGTGTGAGAGTGAGCTGGGTCCTAATGGTGTGTGTGAGAGTGAGCTGGGTCCTAATGGTGTGTGTGAGAGTGAGCTGGGTCCTAATGGTGTGTGTGAGAGTGAGCAGGGTCCCAATGGTGTGTGTGAGAGTGAGCTGGGTCCCAATGGTGAGTGTGAGAGTGAGCAGGGTCCCAATGGTGTGTGTGAGAGTGAGCTGGGTCCTAATGGTGTGTGTGAGAGTGAGCAGGGTCCCAATGGTGTGTGTGAGAGTGAGCTGGGTCCCAATGGTGAGTGTGAGAGTGAGCTGGGTCCTAATGGTGTGTGTGAGAGTGAGCTGGGTCCCAATGGTGTGTGTGAGAGTGAGCTGGGTCCCAATGGTGAGTGTGAGAGTGAGCTGGGTCCTAATGGTGTGTGTGAGAGTGAGCAGGGTCCCAATGGTGTGTGTGAGAGTGAGCAGGGTCCCAATGGTGTGTGTGAGAGTGAGCTGGGTCCCAATGGTGAGTGTGAGAGTGAGCTGGGTCCTAATGGTGTGTGTGAGAGTGAGCAGGGTCCCAATGGTGTGTGTGAGAGTGAGCTGGGTCCCAATGGTGTGTGTGAGAGTGAGCAGGGTCCCAATGGTGTGTGTGAGAGTGAGCAGGGTCCCAATGGTGTGTGTGAGAGTGAGCTGGGTCCCAATGGTGTGTGTGAGAGTGAGCTGGGTCCCAATGGTGTGTGTGAGAGTGAGCAGGGTCCCAATGGTGTGTGTGAGAGTGAGCTGGGTCCCAATGGTGAGTGTGAGAGTGAGCTGGGTCCTAATTGTGTGTGTGAGAGTGAGCAGGGTCCCAATGGTGTGTGTGAGAGTGAGCAGGGTCCTAATGGTGAGTGTTTATTATAAGCAGTGGTTCCGTTGTCTGGGAGACACGGTGTTTTCTCTGTGCTAGTGAGAGCTTCCTCTCCCTCCTCCTGTCGGGGCAGATTGTGAATGATGGTTTTTGTCTGGTCCTGGAGTTTAACAAAACGGCTGGTTAAATGAGCACAATCCTCACTTGATTGTGTAATGACGGCAGGGCATCAATTACTGGTCAAGGGAGATACCTGTTACTGACAGGTGATCCCCTTGACCACCTCACCCTCACCCCCTGACCCTCAACCCCCACACCCTCACCCTCAGCACCCCCACCCTCAACACCCTCACCCTCACCCCCTCCACATCCCACCCCAGGGGATTTGAAATATGCCTTGTACGATCATGCAGGGGGAGGGACAGGCCTCACTGTGAGACCCCCACAGCCCCTGATCGAGAGGCTCTAACTCACTCACTTGGTTCTATGGAATCGTGCTGAGCTGACTGGGCAGTAAATGATACTTTAACAAAACAGTTAGTTTCCACCAGTCCTGTTTTATACTGAGTTGGGAGCTGACAGCCGAACAGCTGGTTTAATAGCCGTCGATTATCTGTGTTTAAAAATTAATTCTGGGGATGTGGGCGTCGCTGGCGAGGCCGGCATTTATTGCCTATCCCTAATTGCCCTTGAGAAGGTGGTGGTGAGCCGCCTTCTTGAACCGCTGCAGTCCGTGTGGTGAAGGTTCTCCCACAGTGCTGTTAGGAAGGGAGTTCCAGGATTTTGACCCAGCGATGATGAAGGAACAGCGATATATTTCCAAGTCGGGATGGTGTGTGACTTGGAGGGGAACGTGCAGGTGGTGTTGTTCCCATGTGCCTGCTGCCCTTGTCCTTCTAGGTGGCGGAGGTGGCGGGTTTGGGAGGTGGCGGGTTTGGAATCTCACTGATTTACGAGGTGCTGTTACGTTCCTTTCTCCTTCAAACTGCTGTCCTCTGCTCTCTGAGTCTTGGAGGAGGGGATATTCTCCTACTTCCACCCCCTGAGTAACAAACCCCAGCCTGATCCCAGCATGAGAAAACTGTCCTTCAAAACCTCTGGATCTTTTCTTTACAAAAATCGCCCCTCCTCCCCCGCACTCCTCTCCTGACGTCCCTAACTCTCCCAGGGGTACGGTCTCACACCTGCCTGAGGGGCCCGTTCCTTGTGTGTGGGTGTCAGTGGGATATTCGATCAGTTGGAGTCTGATATCCACACATCTCCCAGTGGGAGACACTGTGCAGTGATCAGGAGCAGGATCCCTGCCTGAGGTTATTTCACTCCCCACGGGCAATTAAACTGGTTTCTGAATGACTAGCCTTCCTCTGCTGCGTAATTCCAGGGAGTGATGTTGCTCCTACTTTACTTCCCATTGTCAGGAATTTCTGCCCAAGTCATAACATTTCATTGAGGAATCCTGCTCCAAACCCAGCACTTTTACACAGCCTCCCTATTTCCAGCAATCAGCACATTCCAAGCCTCTAATAACACTTTGGAACACTGCAGCACGGGTTACCAGGTTAATCCTTTGCACATTAACACGGAGGTAAAAGATAGATCTCTCCTCATATTTGGGTGACGTCAATTCAATGCAGCACCGAAACACTGAACCTGTGAGTGGGAGAGAGATGGGGAGAGCGAGAAAGAGAAAAACAAAGAGAGAGAGAGAGGAGAATTGCAGCCAGCTTGAGAGACAAACAGAGAGGGAGAGAGAAACAGGGTGAGAGAGAGAGAAACAACTAGAGAAAGAAAGAAACAGGGCCAGAGAGAGATAGAGAGAAACATAGATAGAGAGAGAAAGAGAAACAGAAATAGAGAGAGAGAAACTGAGCTAGAGAGAGAAACAGATAGAAAAAAACAGGGCTAGAGAGAGAGAGAAACAGAGCTAGAGAGAGAGAAACAGATAGAGAGAGCAACAGAGATAGAGAGAGGGAGAGAGAAACAGAGATGGAGAAACAGAGCTAGAGAGAGAAACAGATAGAGAGAAAAAAATGGCTAGAGAGAGAGAGAAACAGAGCTAGAGAGAGAGAAACAGATAGAGAGAGAAACAAAGATAGAGAGAGGGAGAGAGAAACAGAGATACAGAAACAGAGCTAGAGAGAGAAACAGATAGAGAGGGAGGGAAACAGAGCTGGAGAGAGAAACAGCGCGAGAGAGAGAAACAGATAGTGAGAGAGCGAGAAACAGTGCTAGAGAGAGAAACAGAGATAAAGAGAGAGAAACAGAGTGTGAGAGAGAAACAGGACTAGAGAGAGAGAGAAACAACTAGAGAGAGAGAGAAACAGCTAGAGAGAGAGAGAAACAGGACGAGAGAGAGAGAGAAACAGGACGAGAGAGAGAGAAACAGGACGAGAGAGAGAGAGAAACAGATAGAGAGAGAGAGAAACAGATAGAGAGAGAGAGAAACGGAGATAAAGAGAGAGAAACGGAGATAAAGAGAGAGAAACAGAGCTAGCGAGAGAGAGAAACAGGACGAGAGAGAGAGAGAAACAGGACGAGAGAGAGAGAGAAACAGAGCTAGAGAGAGAGAGAAACAGATAGAGAGAGAAACAGAGATAAAGAAAAACAGAGATAAAGAAAAACAGAGATAGAAAGAGAAACAGGGCGAAAGAGAGAGGGAAACAGGGCTAGAGAGAGAGAGAAACAGGGCTAGAGAGAGATAGAGGGAGAGAGGAAGAAAGAGAAACAAACAGACAGAGAGACATACAGAGAGAGAAAGAGATAGAGAGGAATGAAAGAGAGAGATGGGGAGAAAGAGGCAGAGAAAGAGACAGACAGACAGAGAAGGGGAGATGGATAGATTTTTGGACTCTCGGGGAATCAAGGGATATGGGGATCGAGCGGGAAAATGGAATTGAGGTTGAAGATCAGCCATGATCTGATTGAATGGCGGAGCAGGCTCGAGGGGCCGTATGGCCTACTCCTGCTCCTATTTCTTATGTTCTTATGGCCTTAAAGAGAGAGAGAGAGAGAAGGGGAGAAAGAGAGAAAGGACAATTGACATGTCGCACCCAATAGTTTGCTGCTCGGTACCTCTCAGATCTGTAACTGATGCAGGAATTCCAGCCCTCGAGTTATTTCGATTTGCGGGGCACAGTGTGGGTACGTCCGATGGCAACACCCCTAACACCGCACACAAGTGGCTGTTCCTCTTTTTTAAAATGATTACTTTTTTAATTAAATTCTTTGACAGAGAAAGATTTTTTTTAAATATCTTTTTTGAAGGAATCGAAAAAAAATGTTTTTTAAAAACCGCCAATAATCTCATTTTCACGACGTCTGATTGGTTAAAGATTATCCCAACCCGCCACTCGGCTATCTGATTGGTCATTGGCAGGCAGAGGGACATCATTGGAGGATGCAGCTGTCAATCAGACATTGGGGGGGGGGGGTCGGGGAGACGGAGACAATACAGCTTCCCATTGGATAATATTCCCCCCTCCCTAAGCCAGGGTGACTGAGTCCAATTCGAGCGTCCCCACCGCCAGACCAGCGAGACTAACTCGGCCATTCCCAGTCTGTGGACCAATTACCAGTGAGAGATGGAGGTTGCCAACCCTCCAGGATTGGCCTGGAGTTTCCAGGAATTAAAGATTAATCTCCAGGGCACTGCTGTGAGCAAAAACCGGGGAGAGAAATCATCGGGGCATTAAACAAATTGAGTTTATTTTTAAGTTTTTTTTTACACTTTTAATTATAATTAATCATTAATTATAAAAATATTGGAGATGTTTGACTGAGAGTCAAGAATCATCCAATCAGGTAATGCAGAGTCTGTTCACTTTCCGATTGGCTGCAGGAAGGCGGAGCATCGGGAGGATGGACATGTCGGGCAACCAATGGTGGGCCTGTGGGGGGGGCACCGTGAGGATGGGCATGTTGGGTGACCAATGGTGGGCCTGTGGGGGGGGGGGCACCGTGAGGATGGGCATGTTGGGTGACCAATGGTGGGCCTGTGGTGGGGGGGGCACCGTGAGGATGGACATGTTGGGTGACCAATGGTGGGCCTGTGGTGGGGGGCACCGTGAGGATGGGCATGTTGGGTGACCAATGGTGGGCCTGTGGGGGGGGGGGGCACCGTGAGGATGGGCATGTTGGGTGACCAATGGTGGGCCTGTGGTGGGGGGCACCGTGAGGATGGGCATGTTGGGTGACCAATGGTGGGCCTGTGGGGGGGGGGGGCACCGTGAGGATGGGCATGTTGGGTGACCAATGGTGGGCCTGTGGGGGGGGGGGCACCGTGAGGATGGGCATGTTGGGTGACCAATGGTGGGCCTGTGGTGGGGGGGGGCACCGTGAGGATGGACATGTTGGGTGACCAATGGTGGGCCTGTGGTGGGGGGCACCGTGAGGATGGGCATGTTGGGTGACCAATGGTGGGCCTGTGGTGGGGGGCACCGTGAGGATGGGCATGTTGGGTGACCAATGGTGGGCCTGTGGTGGGGGGCACCGTGAGGATGGACATGTTGGGTGACCAATGGTGGGCCTGTGGTGGGGGGGCACCGTGAGGATGGGCATGTTGGGTGACCAATGGTGGGCCTGTGGGGGGGGCACCGTGAGGATGGACATGTTGGGTGACCAATGGTGGGCCTGTGGTGGGGGGCACCGTGAGGATGGGCATGTTGGGTGACCAATGGTGGGCCTGTGGGGGGGGCACCGTGAGGATGGACATGTTGGGTGACCAATGGTGGGCCTGTGGGGGGGGCACCGTGAGGATGGACATGTTGGGTGACCAATGGTGGGCCTGTGGTGGGGGGCACCGTGAGGATGGGCATGTTGGGTGACCAATGGTGGGCCTGTGGGGGGGGCACCGTGAGGATGGACATGTTGGGCAACCAATGGTGGGCCTGTGGGGGGGGCACCGTGAGGATGGACATGTTGGGTGACCAATGGCGGGAATGTGGGGGCGGGGTGGTTGGGGGCTAGAGGTCATGTGATGACACCTCCAGGAATATGTCCGACCAGAGTTGGCAACTCCGAATGAAATGTTTGAAGAGGAAGGTATTGCCCAGGATTGTAAATGTGGAGTTTCTTCAGAACTGGTGCAGCCATTTTGTGCAGAATTCCTGTTTTGTTGATGCCAGAAATGGAAGCAGAAGGATTGTGGGTAGAATTCCCACCAGGAGATGAACATCATAGTGTCACTAGGATGGGGGGTGGGCACAGGGCTCGGACAGTCCGATTCACAGTGGTTGCTGCCAAGCTGCCTACATCTTAAGACTCCTGACCTAACAGCACTGTGGGAGAACCTTCACCACACGGACTGCAGCGGTTCGAGGCGGCAGCTCACCACCACCTTCTCAAGGGGTAACTAGGAATGGGCAATAAAGGCCGGCCTCGCCAGCAATGTCCACATCCCAACAATTAATTTTTTTTAAAGTATGACGTGACTGAGGGATACTAGTAAGGGCATGAGTGAAACATGTAAACTGCACTTTCCTTTGCTGGCACAGTGATTGAGCTCATATTCAGGGCTCTGAATGGCACAAAGATTGCCCATGTGTGAATTTCAAGAGAAACGCGGCCGCCAAATTGTGCACAACGAAGTCCCACAAATAGCAATAAGATACATGACCAGGTCATCTGTTTTTAGATGTTGGTTGAGAGTTAAATGTTGGGCAGGACACCGGGGAGAACTCCCCTGCTGCCCCTCCGACAGTGCAGCGCTCCCTCAGTACTGCCCCTCCGACAGTGCGGCGCTCCCTCAGTACTGACCCTCCGACAGCGCAGCGCTCCCTCAGTACTGACCCTCCGACAGTGCAGCGCTCCCTCAGTACTGACCCTCCGACAGTGCGGCGCTCCCTCAGCACTGACCCTCCGACAGCGCGGCGCTCCCTCAGTACTGACCCTCCGACAGTGCGGCGCTCCCTCAGTACTGACCCTCCGACAGTGCGGCGCTCCCTCAGTACTGACCCTCCGACAGCGCAGCACTCCCTCAGTACTGACCCTCCGACAGTGCAGCGCTCCCTCAGTACTGACCCTCCGACAGCGCAGCACTCCCTCAGTACTGACCCTCCGACAGTGCGGCGCTCCCTCAGTACTGACCCTCCGACAGCGCGGCACTCCCTCAGTACTGACCGGTCCCATAGATTGCCAGCATACCACTCACTGCCAGACATCTGCCAATGACCCTGCCAGGAACCACTGCCTGAGAATAGGCTGAGCTCATTGCTCCAATAAGCATTTCCTCACAAGCCCAGACCAGAAACAACATGAGTCTGTGGGTCCTTCGTTAAACTGCAATTCTGCCCTGTTTCCCCTCCCTGTGGCTGGCTGCTCTCTCTCTCCAAGTAATGTCAATGGTGGCAAGTCAGCTTTAATTTACAGTAATGAGGATCTGCAGTTAAAAATATCAAAGGAAACACACAGGATATATACTCTGTGAAACCATAGATCTTTAATCATTTGATAGCGTGTATAAATATTTGATTAAGAGCAGGCCTCTGTTTACACTTTACCCAGCTGTCCATGAGCTGTTTAACTTCCATTAATGACTCTCAGTACTTGGCAGCTTTTGATATAACACTGATTTTTGGCACTCTGATATTACACTGTGTTACCAACACTCTGATATTACACTGTGTTACCAACACTCTGATATTACACTGTGTTACCAACTCTCTCATATTACACTGTGTTACCAACACTCTGATATTACACTGTGTTACCAACACTCTGATATTACACTATGTTACCAACACTCTGATATTACACTGTGTTACCAACACTCTGATATTACACTGTGTTACCAACACTCTGATATTACACTGTGTTACCAACACTCTGATATTACACTGTGTTACCAACACTCTGATATTACACTGTGTTACCAACACTCTGATATTACACTGTGTTATTGACACTCTGATATTACACTATGTTACCAACACTCTCATATTACACTGTGTTACCAACACTCTCATATTACACTCTGTTACCAACACTCTGATATTACACTGTGTTACCAACTCTCTCATATTACACTGTGTTACCAACACTCTGATATTACACTGTGTTACCAACACTCTGATATTACACTGTGTTACCAACACTCTGATATTACACTGTGTTACCAACACTCTGATATTACACAATGTTACCAACACTCTGATATTACACTGTGTTACCAACACTCTGATATTACACTGTGTTACCAACACTCTGATATTACACTATGTTACCAACACTCTCATATTACACTGTGTTACCAACACTCTGATATTACACTGTGTTACCAACACTCTGATATTACACTGTGTTACCAACACTCTGATATTACACTGTGTTACCAACACTCTGATATTACACTGTGTTACCAACACTCTGATATTACACTGTGTTACCAACACTCTGATATTACACTGTGTTACCAACACTCTGATATTACACTGTGTTACCAACACTCTGATATTACACTGTGTTACCAACACTCTGATATTACACTGTGTTACCAACACTCTGATATTACACTGTGTTACCAACACTCTCATATTACACTGTGTTACCAACACTCTGATATTACACTGTGTTACCAACACTCTGATATTACACTGTGTTACCAACACTCTCATGTTACACTGTGTTACCAACACTCTGATATTACACTGTGTTATTGACACGCTGATATTACACTATGTTACCAACACTCTGATATTACACTGTGTTACCAACACTCTCATGTTACACTGTGTTACCAACACTCTGATATTACACTCTGTTACCAACACTCTGATATTAAACTGTGTTACCAACACTCTGATATTACACTGTGTTACCAACACTCTGATATTACACTGTGTTACCAACACTCTGATATTACACTGTGTTACCAACACTCTGATATTACACTGTGTTACCAACACTCTGATATTACACTGTGTTACCAACACTCTGATATTACACTGTGTTACCAACACTCTGATATTACACTGTGTTACCAACACTCTGATATTACACTGTGTTACCAACACTCTGATATTACACTGTGTTACCAACACTCTCATATTACACTGTGTTACCAACACTCTGATATTACACTGTGTTACCAACACTCTCATGTTACACTGTGTTACCAACACTCTGATATTACACTGTGTTATTGACACGCTGATATTACACTATGTTACCAACACTCTCATATTACACTGTGTTACCAACACTCTCATATTACACTATGTTACCAACACTCTCATATTACACTGTGTTACCAACACTCTCATATTACACTGTGTTATTGACACTCTGATATTACACTGTGTTACCAACACTCTGGTATTACACTGTGTTATTGGCACTCTGATATTTACACTGTCTTACCAACACACTGATATTACACTGTGTTATTGACACTCTCATATTACACTGTGTTACCAACACTCTCTTATTACATTGTGTTACCAACACTCTGATATTACGCTGTGTTACCAACACTCTGATATTACACTGTGTTATTGACACGCTGATATTATACTATGTTACCAACACTCTCATATTACACTGTGTTACCAACACTCTCATATTACACTGTGTTATTGACACTCTGATATTACACTGTGTTACCAACACTCTGGTATTACACTGTGTTATTGGCACTCTGATATTTACACTGTGTTACCAACACACTGATATTACACTGTGTTATTGACACTCTCATATTACACTGTGTTACCAACACTCTCTTATTACATTGTGTTACCAACACTTTGATATTCCACTGTGTTATTGGCACTCTTCAGCATCTTCAACCAATGCAACCATCTTCAGCCAGAAGTGCCGAGTGGATGATCCATCTCAGCCTCCTCCCAATATCCCCACCATCACAGAAGCCAGTCTTCAGCCAATTCGATTCACTCCTCGTGATATCAAGAAACGGCTGAGTGCAGTGGATACAGCAAAGGCTATGGGCCCTGACAATATCCCAGCTGTAGTGCTGAAGACTTGTTCTCCAGAACTAGCCCTGCCTCTAGCCAAACTGTTCCAGTACAGCTACAACACTGGCATCTACCCGACAATGTGGAAAATTGCCCAGGTATGTCCTGTCCACAAAAAGCAGGACAAATCCAATCCGGCCAATTACCGCCCCATCAGTCTACTCTCAATCATCAGCAAAGTGATGGAAGGTGTCGTTGACAGTGCTATCAAGCGGCACTTACTCACCAATAACCTGCTCACCGATGCTCAGTTTGGGTTCCGCCAGGACCACTCGGCTCCAGACCTCATTACAGCCTTGGTCCAAACAGGGACAAAAGAGCTGAATTCCAGAGGAGAGGTGAGAGTGACTGCCCTTGACATCAAGGGAGCATTTGACCGAGTGTGGCACCAAGGAGCCCTAGTAAAATTGAAGTCAATGGGAATCAGGGGGAAAACTCTCCAGTGGCTGGAGTCATACCTAGCACAAAGGAAAATGGTAGTGGTTGTTGGAGGCCAATCATCTCAGCCCCAGGACATTGCTGCAGGAGTTCCTCAGGGCAGTGTCCTAGGCCCAACTGACACTTTGATATTACAGTTTGCTACTGGCACTCGGATATTACACTGTGTTACTGACACCCTGATATTACACCATGATACTAACATTCTGATATTACACTGTGTTACTGACATACTGATATTACAGTGTGTTACTGACACTCTGACATTAAAGTGTGTTGCTGAAACTCTGATATTACTCTATGTTACTGGCACTCTGATATTACAGTTTGACTGGCACTCTGATCGTACAGTATGTTACTGGCACTCTGATATTACAGTGTGTTACCGACACACCGATATTACACTGTGTTACTGACACACTGATATTACGCTGTGTTACCGATACACTGCTATTTTACTGTTTTACTGACATTCTGATATTACACTGTGTTACTGGCACTCTGATATTACACTGAGTTACTGACACTCTGACATTACAGTGTGTTGCTGACACTCTGATATTACTCTATGTTACTGGCACTCTGATATTACAGTGTGTTACTGGCACTCTGATATTACACTGTGTTACTGGCACTCTGATACTACACTGTGTTACTGGCACTCTGATATTACAATGTGTTACTGACACTCTGATATTACACTGTGTTACTGACACTCTGATATTACTCTATGTTACTGGCACTCTGTTATTACACTGTGTTACTGACACTCTGATATTACACTGTGTTACTGACACTCTGATATTACTCTATGTTACTGGCACTCTGATATTACACTGTGTTACTGACACTCTGATATTACAGTTTGACTGGCACTCTGATCGTACAGTATGTTACTGGCACTCTGATATTACAGTGTGTTACCGACACACCGCTATTACACTGTGTTACTGACACACTGATATTTTACTATTTTACTGACATTCTGATATTACACTGTTTACTAACACTCTGATATTACACTGTTTTACTAACACTCTGATATTACACTGTGTTACTAACACTCTGATATTACACTGTTTACTAACACTCTGATATTACACTGTGTTACTAACACTCTGATATTACACTGTGTTACTGACATTCTGATATTACACTGTGTTACTGACACTCTGACATTACACTGTTTACTAACACTCTGATATTACACTGTGTTACTAACACTCTGATATTACACTGTGTTACTAACACTCTGATATTACACTGTTTACTAACACTCTGATATTACACTGTGTTACTAACACTCTGATATTACACTGTTTACTAACACTCTGATATTACACTGTGTTACTAACACTCTGATATTACACTGTGTTACTGACATTCTGATATTACACTGTGTTACTGACACAGCAATATTACACTGTGTTACTGACACACTGATATTACACTCTGTTACTGACACACCAATACTATAGTGTTACTGACACACTGATTTTACAGTGTGTCACTGACACTCTGATATTAAAGTATGTTAATGGCCCTGTTTGATATTACACAGTGTTACGGACACTCTTATATTACAATGTTTTACTGACACCCAGATACTCATAGAATTACATAGAATGTACAGCACAGAAACAGGCCATTCGGCCCAACAGGTCTGCGCTAATGTTTATGCTCCACACGAGCCTCCTCCCTCCCTACTCCATCTCCCCCTATCAGCATATCCTTCTATTCCTTTCTCCCTCATGTGTTTATCCAGCTTTCCCTTAAATGCATCTGTGTTATTCACCTCAACTACTCCTCATTCTAACCACTGTCTGGGTAATTCCCTCTTGGATTTATTAGTGACTATCTTATATTTATGGCTCCTGGTTCTGGCCTCCCCCACAGGTCTAAACATCTTTTCTACGTTTACCCTATCAAACCCTTTCATAATTTTAAAGACCTCTATCAGGTCACCCCTCAGCCTTCTCTTTTCCAGAGAAAAGAGCCCCAACCTGTTCAGTCTTTCCTGATAGGTATAACCTCTCAGTTCTGGTATCAGCCTTTAAATTGTTTTTTGCTCTTTCTCCAGTGCCTCTATATCCTTTCTATAATATGGAGACCAGACCTGTTCACAATACTCCAAGTGTGGTCTAACCAAGGTTCTACACAAGTTTAACATAACTTCCCTGATTTTCAATTCTATCCCTCCAGAGATGAACCCCATTGCTTGGTTTGCTTTTTGTAATGGCCTTATTAACCTGCATCGCTACTTTTAATGATTTGTGTGTCTGTACCCCCAGATCCCTCTGCTCCTCTACCCCATTTAGTCTCTTATTTTCCCTGGAGTGTGTAGCCTCCTTATTCTTCCTATCAAAATGTACCACCTCTCACTTATCTATATTGAGATTCATTTGCCAATTACACACCCATTCTGCAAGTTTCTTAACGTCCTCCTGTATTATGTCGCAGTCCTCCTCAGTATTAACTACACTCCCCAATTTTGTGTCGTCCGCAAATTTTGAAATTGTACCTGATTCCCAAATCCAAATCATTTATGTAAATGTTGAACAACAGTGGTCCCAGCACCGATCCCTGTGGAACACCACTTCCCACCTTTTGCCAGTTTGAGTAACCACCATTAACCCCTACTCTCTGTTTTCTGTCTTGTCGCCAGCTTGCTGTCCATTCTGCTACCTGTCCCCTGACTCCACATGCTCTGACCTTAGCCATGAGTCTACAATGTGGTACCTTATCAAAGGCGTTTTGAAGTACTAAACCTTCAGAGTGAGGAAGGCACCAGAGGGGGGATTGGGGCGTGGAAGGGGGACAGGGTGAGTCTCCCAAATGACGTATCGTGTGTAATTGTCTTGGACCCTGTTTCATTCCCTCAGGGAGTTTATCCCTTCCCCAAAATCAGCATCACTAACAGCTGGGAGGACAGGGGCTGCACTGTATACAGGGTGGGAGGGACAGGGGCTGCTCTGTATACAGGGTGGGAGGAACAGAGGCTGCACTGTATACAGGGTGGGAGGGACAGGGGCTGCACTGTATACAGGGTGGGAGGGACAGGGGCTGCACTGTATACAGGGTGGGAGGGACAGGGGCTGCACTGTATACAGGGTGGGAGGGACAGAGGCTGCTCTGTATACAGGGTGGGAGGGACAGGGGCTGCACTGTATACAGGGTGAGGGGGACAGGGGCTGCACTGTATACAGGGTGGGAGGGACAGGGGCTGCACTGTATACAGGGTGGGAGGGACAGGGGCTGCTCTGTATACAGGGTGGGAGGAGAGGGGCTGCACTGTATACAGGGTGGGAGGGACAGGGGCTGCACTGTATACAGGGTGGGAGGGACAGGGGCTGCACTGTATACAGGGTGGGAGGGACAGGGGCTGCACTGTATACAGGGTGGGAGGGACAGGGGCTGCACTGTATACAGGGTGGGAGGGACAGGGGCTGCACTGTATACAGGGTGGGAGGGACAGGGGCTGCACTGTATACAGGGTGGGAGGGACAGGGGCTGCTCTGTATACAGGGTGGGAGGAGAGGGGCTGCACTGTATACAGGGTGGGAGGGACAGGGGCTGCACTGTATACAGGGTGGGAGGGACAGGGGCTGCACTGTATACAGGGTGGGAGGGACAGGGGCTGCACTGTATACAGGGTGGGAGGGACAGGGGCTGCACTGTATACAGGGTGAGGGGGACAGGGGCTGCACTGTATACAGGGTGAGAGGGACGGGGCTGCACTGTATACAGGGTGGGAGGGACAGGGGCTGCACTGTATACAGGGTGGGAGGGACAGGGGCTGCTCTGTATACAGGGTGGGAGGAGAGGGGCTGCACTGTATACAGGGTGGGAGGGACAGGGGCTGCACTGTATACAGGGTGGGAGGGACAGGGGCTGCTCTGTATACAGGGTGGGAGGGACAGGGGCTGCACTGTATACAGGGTGGGAGGGACAGGGGCTGCACTGTATACAGGGTGGGAGGGACAGGGGCTGCACTGTATACAGGGTGGGAGGGACAGGGGCTGCACTGTATACAGGGTGAGGGGGACAGGGGTTTGTTTATATCAAATGTATTTCATCAACTTAAGAACAATTTCTGGTTCCATTAGTTTTGTTTTCATTGATCCTTTCAAAATTAATCATTTAATTTATAATTTTCCATCTAAACTAAAATTCCCCTCAACACGACTTAAAATGAAAATTCACCCAGTTCTGATTCAACCACTTAACAGCACCACCTGCAGGGCATCGTTCTAAATGACAAGTTGTAGAGAGGACAGTGGGTAAAAGGGGAACGATTCACTCCCGTCTGGGACTGTACGGCCCGTCTGTGTCTCAGTGTCAGCTCCTGTACATGGACAGTACACAGTGGGTAAAAGGGGAACGATTCACTCCCGTCTGGGACTGTACGGCCCGTCTGTGTCTCAGTGTCAGCTCCTGTACATGGACAGTACACAGTGGGTAAAAGGGAACGATTCACTCCCGTCTGGGACTGTACGGCCCGTCTGTGTGTCAGTGTCAGCTCCTGTACATGGACAGTACACAGCGGGTAAAAGGGATCGATTCACTCCCGTCTGGGACTGTACGGCCCGTCTGTGTCTCAGTGTCAGCTCCTGTACATGGACAGTACACAGTGGGTAAAAGGGAACGATTCACTCCCGTCTGGGACTGTACGGCCCGTGTGTGTTTCACTCCCAGCTTTTTTACAGGGTGAGGAAGGGACTTCCTCTGTTTTCTGTCCTTTTCCCACTTTCTCCCTCTCCTTTGCACTAACTGTGGCCCTCAGAGTGAGCAGCTGTCAGCCCTGCCCCCATTCTTCCACCGTCTGTGCGGGGAGTTTTCCCTCGGTTGACCTCGCTGGACTCCAGCAGAAGGCTGCGATTGGAATCAGGCTCGGTGGAGAACGTTCAGAGGTGAACCTGTACCCCATCGATCCGTTAGGTAGTCCACCATCGTGCTCATATTCTCCACTGACCAGGCGGTGAGTGAACCTGTAGGGCACTGACGCCAAGAGTCCAATGGTGTACGATCCAATCGTTGGAGAATGGGAGAGGCAGATAACACATTAGACCAATCACTGCCAACTCGATGTTTAGAGTCCTTCGCCTCCATTGGCCTTTAGAGTAGGGTTGCCAACTCTGGTTGAACATATTCCTGGAGGTTTCATCACATGACCTCCTGCCTCCAACTGCCCCGCCCCCCCGCACTCCCGCCATTGGTCACCTGACACGCCTATCCTCACGGGCCCCCAGCCCCACGGCCAATTGGAAAGCGAACAGGCTGTTCATTAACCAATTGGATTATTCTTGACTGTCAATCAAACAGTGTTTCTTCCCATCGCCAATATTTTTATAACTAATAAACAGAAGTATTCAAAGAAAATGATTTTTTTTACTACCCCTATGATTTTTCTCCTGGCAGCGCCCTGGAGATTAATCTTCAATTACTGGAGACTCCAGGCCAATCCTGGAGGGTTGGCAACCCTACTTTGGAATCATTTGCAGTCAGTCAGAGCTCTCTGCCGGATGAACCGGTTTCACTCCTGATGTCCCAGAGGTCGGAGGGAAAACAGGCATTTCCAAATTTAAACCCTTTATCCTTTGGACAAAAGTTACA
The DNA here is from genome assembly GCF_035084215.1 of Heptranchias perlo. Lineage (NCBI taxonomy): Eukaryota > Metazoa > Chordata > Chondrichthyes > Hexanchiformes > Hexanchidae > Heptranchias > Heptranchias perlo. Next base: position 2,641,607 of record NC_090345.1, on the reverse strand, counting down.
GAAAAGATGGAATATTATTTTGAAGTGGACGGGGACCTGTATCATCATTGCTCTACACAAACCACTTCCCAATCTTTATTATATTCATTCTCAGAATGTGGGCATCGCTGGTGAGGCCAGCATTTATTGCCCATCCCTAATTGCCCTTGAGAAGGTGGTGGTGAGCCGCCTTCTTGAACCGCTGCAGTCCGTGTGGTGAAGGTTCTCCCACAGTGCTGTTAGGAGGGGAGTTCCTGGATTTTGACCCAGCGACGATGAAGGAACGGCGATATATTTCCAAGTCGGGATGGTGTGTGACTTGGAGGGGAACGTGCAGGTGGTGTTGTTCCCATGTGCCTGCTGCTCTTGTCCTTCTAGGTGGTAGAGGTCGCGGGTTTGGGTGGTGCTGTCGAAGAAGCCTTGGCGAGTTGCTGCAGTGCATCCTGTGGATGGTGCACACTGCAGCCACAGTGCGCCGGTGGTGAAGGGAGGGGAGATTAAGTCCAGTAGCAGGAGCAGCGATCAATGCCCACCCAAGCTGAGAGAGAGCTTCTCAGGAGCAGGTATGTCATTCATTAGGGGCACACACACAGGGGAAGAGGAGGAGCAGGAGAGAATGGAGGAAATGAGAGTGGGGCTGCATTTAAGGACAATCCACTTCACCAGCTATTGCCCCTCCCTCATTGGAGTGGTCATGGAAGTGCTGGGAGGTTCTCTGCTCTGATCGTGGGAGATGGCGAGATCAGGGTGTGGGTGGGTGGGGTTGGGGGGGGGGCACAGTGCCAGCACCAGGCCAGTGAATGCCCATCTACACAGTGGCCATGGCAGCACTGTGAAGCAGCACACGGCCTCAAGCAGTCATCCCCTCCTCTGTCGCCTCAACTGTAAATCTACCAGAGCAACGAGGGAGGGGGAAAGGATGAGGAAGAGGAGAAGGAGGAGCGGAGGAGAGGGAAGATCGGCCTTGGCGACTACAGTGATGAAGATGAGGAAGAGGAGGATCATAGACTCACAGCAGAAGGAGGCCATCGTGCCTGTGCTGGCTTCTTGAAAGAGCTATCCTGTAGGAAGGGCCCAGTTTAGCACGGAAATTCTGGAAGATCGATTTAGGGATTGAAAACTGGCAGAAATGGAATCTACCCTAAGGGACTGCCAAAAGAAACCTAATTTTCCCTAATTTTCCCTAATTTAATGCTGCAGAACAATCGAAAAATGCTGGAAAGTGGGATTAGACTGGATGGCTCATTTCCAGCCGGCACGGACACGATGGGCCGAATGGCCTCCTTCTATGCCGTAAATTTTCTGTGATTTCTATGAAAACAATTTGTAAATTCAGGGCCTGTGTTTTTCTGTGCAGTTAGCAATATTGCTCTGTCAGAAAACGTACATTCTGAAGCCACGATTCACGGCAATTTAATTCGCCAATTGATGGTTAACGAGAAAAATGGGCATTGTCCCAATTTCTTATTAAAAGATGAATTTGTCCCACAAACTAAATGGGAGATAATTAGTTGAGGAAGAGAGAGGAGGAGAGGGGACAGAAAATGGAACAGAGAGGAGAGGAAGAGGGGAGAGAAACTGGGAACAGAGAGGAGAGGGGAAAGGGGTAATTAAGTGGGAAGAGATAGAAGAGGGAGAGATTAATGTGGAGGAGATGGAAAGATTACAGAAACTCTTCGAGTTCTTACACTCAAAAGCAAATGAACGAATGAAGCTTGCTTGTGTTTCTGAACACATGCACGTGATTTGTCCTGATTGCAGTGTGAAATATTCTGTCTGTTTTAACCCAGCAAAAAAAAAACTCAGGTCTTAATAAAGTCCATCTTAATGTGACACACAATTCATTATTCAAAAAAATGTAAATAGTTTAATAAAAATGTTCCCGTTTGAAAAATTATTCATTTTAAATAAATAATATACAGGTTTAATAACTTATGTCACACTTTGAGTTATGGGGACCTCAGTTTACTAAATAATGTAATGTTCCCTATAAATTATTCATTGCTTTACGAGCAATACAATTTTCTGATACATAATGCTTTACCAATTGTCGAGTTTATTGCCTCAATCCCAGGATTTTGTCCTAACGTTTTCTTATTAAGTTCTGAGCTTCTTGTTTTTTTATTTTATTTGTTGAACATACGAGTGTATTACAGAAGTAAATATAACATTTACAACATTCTCCAATCCTGATTGTAATATTGCTTTATGCCATGTTCAAACCATGGTACAGGAGTCAGACAGGTCTCTGCTTGGAAATTATTATATTTCAGGGAATATAAAATACCTAATATCGTCTGCACAAGAGAAATATTGTTTCTTTCTCTCGTCCTCTCTCTCCAACCCTCACCTCCACGTAGCTCCCCCCGTCTCCGCGTTTTAAAAGTGATGGAGAGTTCCACATTGCTCATAAACCACCTGTCGGTCAGAGAGAGCAAGCTGTAGATTATCAGCTGAAGATGCCTTTTATAAAGTCACCAGTCCCCATCCGTCCCTGAGTGACACCTGAGAGCACGACAGAAGCTTCACGGAAAGTTCTAAACTAACTGAAAGGTGCATTCAGGAAGGGAAGCATTGCATTATAATTTTACTCAGAGACGTTTTTTATATTTATATATAGCATAGATATTTGAGATCCATTCTCATTTCAAGGAGATTGGAGCCTAGAAATTATACAGATATTGTACAAAACATAAGGAGGGAAGGAAGGAATGGAACTTGTGATCGAGCATCTTTCAAATACTTGGGATGTCACGGCCGATGAGTTACTTTTGAAGTTAGTCATTGTTGTAATGTCGGGAAATGCAGCAGCCAAATTGAGCGGTGACAGGGACCGGCCATATAAATACTGTGGCTACGAGAGCAGGTCAGAGGCTGGGTATTCTGCGGCGAGTGACTCACCTCCTGACTCCCCAAAGCCTTTCCACCATCTACAAGGCACAAGTCAGGAGTGTGATGGAATACACTCCACTTGCCTGGATGAGTGCAGCTCCAACAACACTCAAGAAGCTCGACACCATCCAGGACAAAGCAGCCCGCTTGATTGGCACCCCATCCACCACCCTAAACATTCACTCCCTTCACCACCGGCGCACAGTGGCTGCAGTGTGTACCATCCACAGGATGCACTGCAGCAACTCGCCAAGGCTTCTTCGACAGCACCTCCCAAACCCGCGACCTCTAACACCTAGAAGGACAAGAGCAGCAGGTACATGGGAACAACACCGCCTGCACGTTATGTGGCTGGTCCAGTTAAGTTTCTGGTCAATGGTGACCCCCAGGATGTTGATGGTGGGGGATTCGGCGATGGTAATGCCATTGAATGTCAAGGGGAGGTGGTTAGACTCTCTCTTGTTGGAGATGGTCATTGCCTGGCACTTGTCTGGCGTGAATGTTACTTGCCACTTATGAGCCCAAGCCTGGATGTTGTCCGGGTCTTGCTGCATGCGGGCTCGGACTGCTTCATTATCTGAGGGGTTGTCAATGGAACTGAACACTGTGCAATCATTAGCGAACATCCCCATTTCTGACCTTATGATTGAGGGAAGGTCATTGATGAAGCAGCTGAAGATGGTTGGGCCTAGGACACTGCCCTGAGGAACTCCTGCAACAAAGTTCTGGTGCCTCCAATGACCCCACCTACCCACCTTCTCACCATATCCCTCAATCCCACCTACCCACCTTCTCCCCCTATCCCTCAATCCCACCTACCCACCTTCTCCCCATATCCCTCAATCCCACCTACCCACCTTCTCCCCATATCCCTCAATCCCACCTACCCACCTTCTCACCCTATCCCTCAATCCCACCTACCCACCTTCTCCCCATATCCCTCAATCCCACCTACCCACCTTCTCCCCATATCCCTCAATCCCACCTACCCACCTTCTCACCCTATCCCTCAATCCCACCTACCCACCTTCTCCCCATATCCCTCAATCCCACCTACCCACCTTCTCACCCTATCCCTCAATCCCACCTACCCACCTTCTCACCCTATCCCTCAATCCCACCTACCCATCTTCTCCCCATATCCCTCAATCCCACCTACCCACCTTCTCCCCATATCCCTCAATCCCACCTACCCACCTTCTCCCCATATCCCTCAATCCCACCTACCCACCTTCTCATCATATCCCTCAATCCCACCTACCCACCTTCTCCCCCTATCCCTCAATCCCACCTACCCACCTTCTCCCCCTATCCCTCAATCCCACCTACCCACCTTCTCCCCATATCCCTCAATCCCACCTACCCACCTTCTCACCGTATCCCTCAATCAGGTAGGGGGTGTCTGTGTGAGAGTGTGGGGAGTTGGATGGGGTACAGTGTCTGTGTGAGAGGGTGGGGAGTTGGATGGGGTACAGTGTCTGTGTGAGAGTGTGGGGAGTTGGATGGGGTGCAGTGTGTGTGAGAAGGTGGGGAGTTGGATGGGGTACAGTGTCTGTGTGAGAGGGTGGGGAGTTGGATGGGGTACAGTGTCTGTGTGAGAGTGTGGGGAGTTGGATGGGGTACAGTGTGTGTGAGAGAGGGTGGGGAGTTGGATGGGGTACAGTGTGTGTGAGAGGGTGGGGAGTTGGATGGGGTACAGTGTGTGTGTGAGAGGGTGGGGAGTTGGATGGGGTACAGTGTGTGTGAGAGAGGGTGGGGAGTTGGATGGGGTACAGTGTGTGTGTGAAAGGGTGGGGAGTTGGATGGGGTACAGTGTCTGTGAGAGAGGGTGGGGAGTTGGATGGGGTACAGTGTGTGTGAGAGGGTGGGGAGTTGGATGGGGTACAGTGTGTGTGAGAGGGTGGGGAGTTGGATGGGGTACAGTGTGTGTGAGAGAGGGTGGGGAGTTGGATGGGGTACAGTGTGTGTGTGAGAGGGTGGGGAGTTGGATGGGGTACAGTGTGTGTGTGAGAGTGTGGGGAGTTGGATGGGGTACAGTGTGTGTGTGAGAGGGTGGGGAGTTGGATGGGGTACAGTGTGTGTGTGAGAGTGTGGGGAGTTGGATGGGGTACAGTGTGTGTGAGAGGGTGGGGAGTTGGATGGGGTACAGTGTGTGTGTGAGAGAGGGTGGGGAGTTGGATGGGGTACAGTGTGTGTGTGAGAGGGTGGGGAGTTGGATGGGGTACAGTGTCTGTGTGAGAGTGTGGGGAGTTGGATGGGGTACAGTGTGTGTGTGAAAGGGTGGGGAGTTGGATGGGGTACAGTGTGTGTGAGAGAGGGTGGGGAGTTGGATGGGGTACAGTGTGTGTGAGAGAGGGTGGGGAGTTGGATGGGGTACAGTGTGTGTGAGAGGGTGGGGAGTTGGATGGGGTACAGTGTGTGTGTGGTTCTGGAGGGCTGGATGTGTGAGTGTGACTGTTGAGGTAACTTTAGGATAAGTAAAAGGTTGTTAGACAAGATAAGGGTTCATGGAGTTGGGGGTAATATATTAGCATGGATAAAGGACAGTAAACAGAGAGTAGGAATAAACGGGTCATTCTCAGGTTGTCAGGCTGTGACTAGTGGGTGCTGCAAGGATCAGTGCTTGGGCCTCAGCTATTTACAATCTATATTAATGACTTAGATGAAGGGACCGAGTGTAATGTATCCAAGTTTGCTGACGATACAAAGCTAGGTGGGAAAGTAAGCTGTGAGGAGGACACAGAGTCTGCAAAGGGATATAGACAGGTTAAGTGAGTGGGCAAGAAGGTGGCAGAGGGAGTATAATGTGGGGAAATGTGAGATTATTCACTTTGGTAGGAAGAATAGAAAAACAGAATATTTTTTAAATGGTGAGAAACTATTAAATGTTGGTGTCCAGAGAGACTTGGATGTCCTGGTACAAGAAACACAGAAAGTTAGCATGCAAGTACAGCAAGCAATTAGGAAAGCAAATGGCATGTTGGCCTTTATTGCAAGGGGGTTGGAGTACAAGAGTAAGGAAGTCTTACTACAGTTGTACAGGGCTTTGGTGAGACCTCACCTGGAGTACTGTGTACAGTTTTGGTCTCCTTATCTAAGGAAGGATATACTTGCCTTAGAGGCAGTGCAACAAAGATTCAGTAGATTAATTCCTGGGATGAGAGTGTTGTCCTATGAGGAGAGGTTGTGTAGAATGCACCTATACACTCTGGAGTTTGGAAGAATGAGAGGTGATCTCATTGAAACATATAAGATTCTGAGAGCCTGACAGGTTAGATGCTGAGAGGTTGTTTCCCCTGGCTGGCGAGTCTAGAACTAGGGGACATAGTCTCAGGATAAAGGGTCGGACATTTAAGACTGAGATGAGGAATTTCTTCACTCAGAGGGTTGTGAATCTTTGGAATTCTCTCCCCCAGAGGGCTGTGGATGCTAAGTCATTGAATATGTTCAAGGCTGAGATGGGTAGATTTTTGTACCCTAAGGAAATCAAGGGATATGAGGATTGGGCAGGAAAGTGGAGTAAAGGTTGAAGATCAGCCATGATCTTATTGAATGGTGGAGCAGACTCGAGGGGCCGAGTGGCCTACTCCTGTTCCTATTTCTTATGTTCTTATGTTCTTAAACTGTTTCCGTTGGCGGAAGGGTCAAGAACCAGAGGACTCAGTTTTAAGGTGATCGGCAAAAGAACCAAAGGCGACATGAGGAAAAACTTTTTTACGCAGCGAGTAGTTCTGATCTGGAATCCACTGCCCGAGGGGGTGGTGGAGGCAGATTCAATCATGGCTTTCAAAAGGGAACTGGATAAATACTTGAAGTGAAAAAATTTGCAGGGCTACGGGGAAAGGGCGGGGCAGTGGACTAACTGGATTGGTCTCGCAGGGAGCCGGCATGGGCTCGGCGGGCCGAATGGCCTCCATCCATGCTGTAACCATTCTATTCCATGATTCTAAGTGATGGTTCGGTTTGTCTGTTGAAAAGTCAAATCACTCTTTTTTATTAAGAAACTATTAATTGTGAAATAAAAAAGGGCTTAAAATTAACCAAAATGCAGCATTTTTAATGTAACATCTTTTAATTATCCAGGGGACTCCCAGCTCATCACAATGCTCCATCAACTCCCTGCCTTCAAAATTCCCAGGACATTCCCTGAGTTGGCAACAGTGCATCTGTCACCTTATCTGAGAACAGTGGTTAAAGAAACATTACAGTCTGTGCAGGTCTGATCCACGCTTCTCCAACAGAAACTTCAGAAGGTTATTGAGCGCAGAGGGGGATCTGTAAACATTAGCTGGTGTAGCCAGTAAAAAGTGCAAAGAAGTTCGGGGGAGTGCTGACAGCTGAGATCAGATAAACCTTTGCTCATCCTCATTCTCTCTCAGTCTCTAACATACGAACATAAGAAACAGGAGCAGGAGTAGGCCATCCGGCCCCTCGAGCCTGCTCCACCATTCAATCAGATCATGGCTGATCTTTGACCTCAACTCCACTTTCCCGCCCGATCCCCATATCCCTTGATTCCCCGAGAGTCCAAAAATCTATCGATCTCAGTCTTAAATATACTCAACGACTGAGCATCCACAGCCCTCTGGGGTAGAGAATTCCAAAGGTTCACAACCCTCTGAGTGAAGAAATTCCTCCTCATCTCAGTCCTAAATGGCCGACCCCATATCCTGAGACAATGCCGCCTGGTTCTAGATTCTCCAGCCATGGGAAACAACCTCTCAGCATCTAATCTGTCAAGCCCTCTACCTATATTTCCTCTCTTTTTCTTCCCTTCTCCTCTCTGTTTCTTGCTCTCTCTCTCTCATTCTGCATCTCTGTCTCACCCCATCTTTTCTCTCTTCCCCATTTCACTTTTACTCCCACTTTTATCGTTCCGTGCCTCTCCTTCTGTTGTCTTTCCTGCTTCATGTGTCACCTTCACTTCCACTCTCTCTCACTCTGTATATCACTCCCTCCATCTCTCTCTCTCACTCTGTATATCACTCCCTCTATCTCTCTCTCTCTCACTCTGTATATCACTCCCTCTATCTCTCTCTCTCTCTCACTCTGTATATCACTCCCTCTATCTCTCTCTCTCTCACTCTGTATATCACTCCCACTATCTCTCTCTCTCTCTTGCTCTGTATATCACTCCCTCTATCTCTCTCTCTCTCACTCTGTATATCACTCCCTCTATCACTCTCTCTCTCACTCTGTATATCACTCACTCTATCTCTCTCTCTCTCACTCTGTATATCACTCCCTCTATCTCTCCCTCTCTCACTCTGTTTATCACTCCCTCTATCTCTCTCTCTCTCACTCTGTATATCACTCCCTCTATCTCTCTCTCTCACTCTGTATATCACTCCCTCTATCTTTCTCTCTCTCACTCTGTATATCACTCCCTCTATCTCTCTCTCACTCACTCTGTATATCACTCCCTCTATCTCTCCCTCTCTCACTCTGTATATCACTCCCTCTATCTCTCTCTCACTCTGTATATCACTCCCTCTATCTCTCTCTCTCTCTGTATATCACTCCCTCTATCTCTCCCTCTCTCACTCTGTATATCACTCCCTCTATCTCTCCCTCTCTCACTCTGTATATCACTCCCTCTATCTCTCTCTCTCTCACTCTGTATATCACTCCCTCTATCTCTCTCTCTCACTCTGTATATCACTCCCTCTATCTTTCTCTCTCTCACTCTGTATATCACTCCCTCTATCTCTCTCTCACTCTGTATATCACTCCCTCTATCTCTCTCTCTCTCACTCTGTATATCACTCCCTCTATCTCTCTCTCTCTCACTCTGTATATCACTCCCTCTATCTCTCCCTCTCTCACTCTGTATATCACTCCCTCTATCTCTCTCTCACTCTGTATATCACTCCCTCTATCTCTCTCTCTCTCTGTATATCACTCCCTCTATCTCTCCCTCTCTCACTCTGTATATCACTCCCTCTATCTCTCTCTCTCTCACTCTGTATATCACTCCCTCTATCTCTCTCTCTCACTCTGTATATCACTCCCTCTATCTTTCTCTCTCTCACTCTGTATATCACTCCCTCTATCTCTCTCTCTCACTCTGTATATCACTCCCTCTATCTCTCTCTCTCTCACTCTGTATATCACTCCCTCTATCTCTCTCTCTCTCACTCTGTATATCACTCCCTCTATCTCTCCCTCTCTCACTCTGTATATCACTCCCTCTATCTCTCTCTCACTCTGTATATCACTCCCTCTCTCTCTCTCTCTCTCTGTATATCACTCCCTCTATCTCTCTCTCTCTTGCTCTGTATATCACTCCCTCTATCTCTCTCTCTCTCACTCTGTATATCACTCCCTCTATCTCTCCCTCTCTCACTCTGTATATCACTCCCTCTATCTCTCTCTCTCACTCTGTATATCACTCCCTCTATCTCTCTCTCTCTCACTCTGTATATCACTCCCACTATCTCTCTCTCTCTCTTGCTCTGTATATCACTCCCTCTATCTCTTTCTCTCACTCTGTATATCACTCCCTCTATCTCTCTCTCTCTCACTCTGTATATCACTCCCTCTATCTCTCTCTCTCACTCTGTAGATCACTCCCTCTATCTCTATCTCTCTCTCTCACTCTGTATATCACTCACTCTATCTCTCTCTCTCACTCTCTAGATCACTCCCTCTATCTCTCTCTCTCTCACTCTGTATATCACTCTCTCTATATCTCTCTCTCTTGCTCTGTATATCACTCTCTCTATCTATCTCTCTCTCTCTCTCTTGCTCTGTATATCACTCTCTCTATCTATCTCTCTCTCTCTCTCTTGCTCTGTATATCACTCTCTCTATCTCTCTCTCTCTCTTGCTCTGTATATCACTCCCTCTATCTCTCTCTCTCACTCTGTATATCACTCCCTCTATCTTTCTCTCTCTCACTCTGTATATCACTCCCACTATCTCTCTCTCTCTCATTCTGTATATCACTCCCTCTATCTCTCTCTCTCTCTCACTCTGTATATCACTCCCTCTATCTCTCTCTCTTGCTCTGTATATCACTCTCTCTATCTATCTCTCTCTCTCTCTCTTGCTCTGTATATCACTCTCTCTATCTCTCTCTCTCTCTCACTCTGTATATCACTCCCTCTATCTCTCTCTCGCTCTGTATATCACTCTCTCTATCTCTCTCTCTTGCTCTGTATATCACTCTCTCTATCTCTCTCTCTTGCTCTGTATATCACTCTCTCTATCTCTCTCTCTCTTGCTCTGTATATCACTCCCTCTATCTCTCCCTCTCTCTTGCTCTGTGTATCACTCTCTCTATCTCTCTATCTCTCTCTCTTGCTCTGTATATCACCCACTCTATCTCTATCTCTGTTTCCTCTCTCTCTTTCTTTCTCTCTCTTTCTTTCTTTCTCTATCTCCTCTCTTTCCGAATCTCCTCTCTCCCTTTTTTTCTCTCTCTATCTCCTCTCTCTCTCTTTCTGTGTCTCTCCTCTTTCTCTCTTTCTTTCTCTATCCACTCTCTGAATCTCCCCTCTCTCTCCCTATCTCTATCTCCTCTTTCTTTCCCCATCTATCTCCTCTCACTCTCTCTCCCTCTTATTCTGTCTATATATAATCTCTCCTCTCTCTTTCTTTCTCTCTATCTCCTCTTGCTCTCTCTCTCTCTTTCTATCTCTATAAAGATATCTCCTCTCTCTCTATCTCTATTGCCCCTCTCTCTATCTCTTTCCTTCCCTCTCTCTCTTGCTGTCTGTTTGCCTCTCCCACCCTTTTGCTCACACTGTGACTGGAAGGGTTAATGTCAGAAGGCAGGCGGAATGGGTTAACAGGCAGGGAGCACAGGAAGGGTTAATGGAGCGGGTGAGCGGGCGGGGGCACGGGAAGGGTTAATGGAGCGGGTGAGCGGGCGGGGGCACGGGAAGGGTTAATGGAGCAGGGAGCGGTCGGGGGCACGGGAAGGGTTAATGGAGCAGGTGAGCGGGCGGGGGCACAGGAAGGGTTAATGGAGCGGGTGAGCGGTCAGGGGCACGGGAAGGGTTAATGGAGCGGGTGAGCGGGCGGGGGCACGGGAAGGGTTAATGGAGCGGGTGAGCGGGCGGGGGCACGGGAAGGGTTAATGGAGCAGGGAGCGGTCGGGGGCACGGGAAGGGTTAATGGAGCAGGTGAGCGGGCGGGGGCACAGGAAGGGTTAATGGAGCGGGTGAGCGGGCGGGGGCACAGGAAGGGTTAATGGAGCGGGTGAGTGGTCAGGGGCACGGGAAGGGTTAATGGAGCGGGTGAGCGGGCGGGGGCACAGGCAGGGTTAATGGAGCGGCTGAGTGGTCAGGGGCACGGGAAGGGTTAATGGAGCGGGTGAGCGGGCGGGGGCACAGGAAGGGTTAATGGAGCGGGTGAGCGGGCGGGGGCACGGGAAGGGTTAATGGAGCGGGTGAGCGGGCGGGGGCACGGGAAGGGTTAATGGAGCGGGCGGGGGCACGGGAAGGGTTAATGGAGCGGGCGGGGGCACGGGAAGGGTTAATGGAGCGGGTGAGCGGGCGGGGGCACGGGAAGGGTTAATGGAGCGGGTGAGCGGGCGGGGGCACGGGAAGGGTTAATGGAGCGGGCGGGGGCACGGGAAGGGTTAATGGAGCGGGTGAGCGGGCGGGGGCACGGGAAGGGTTAATGGAGCGGGCGGGGGCACGGGAAGGGTTAATGGAGCGGGTGAGCGGGCGGGGGCACGGGAAGGGTTAATGGAGCGGGCAGGGGCTGCACATTCTCTAGTGTTAGTGTTTGACGGTAGGCAGGTTGCTGATAAGCTGTGGTGCCGACGACTCCCTTTCCTGGGCTCTGCTGCCAGGGTCCCCTCTTGACATGAGCGATGAGCATTGCTGAGTGTCAGCACTGTGTTCCCGGGGAGCTGGTCAGCCCTCCACTCACACAGCCGCTGGAGAGCACCAGCCCTGGCTTCAATCAGTCTCAGATTCAGCGGTGTTAGAGTGCAGCTCACTCCATTAAAGGGACAGGATCCAACAAAAACATTGGAGTATACACACACTCCATGGAGATTAATGGTCTCAGCACCAGGATCCTTTAAACAGAGTCTCACCATCACAACTCCTGTCAAAGAGGGACTCCTTTTACAGGAGGAGCCTCCAAGCCACACATTCTGGGAGTGCTGGTGTGTGGAGTTATGGAGAAGGTTTCGATCAGTTTGATGGGGACAAACTACACGACCTGCCAAACAGATCTCAGTCACATCATCATCAAGAAGCTCCAGGCACACATCGGGTACACACCAGACACACACCGGGTACACACCAGACACACATCGGGTACACACCAGACACACATCGGGTACACACCAGGCACACATCGGGTACACACCAGACACACACCGGGCACACACCAGGCACACATCGGGCACACACCAGACACACACCAGACACACACCAGACACACACCGGGCACACACCAGGCACACATCGGGTACACACCAGACACACATCGGGCACACACCAGACACACATCGGGCACACACCAGACACACATCGGGCACACACCAGACACACATCGGGCACACACCAGGCACACATCGGGTACACACCAGACACACACCGGGTACACACCAGACACACATCGGGCACACACCAGACACACATCGGGCACACACCAGACACACATCGGGCACACACCAGACACACATCGGGCACACACCAGACACACACCGGGTACACACCAGGCACACATCGGGCACACACCAGGCACACATCGGGCACACACCGGGCACACACCAGACACCAGGCACACACCAGACACACACCAGACACACATCGGGCACACACCAGACACACATCGGGTACACACCAGACACCAGGCACACACCAGACACACACCAGACACACATCGGGCACACACCAGGCACACACCAGACACACACCAGACACACATCGGGCACACACCAGACACACATCGGGCACACACCAGACACACACCGGGTACACACCAGACACACATCGGGCACACACCAGGCACACACCGTGCACACACCAGGCACACACCGGGCGCACACTGTGGGACACACCGGACACACTGCGAGTACACACCGCGCACGCACCGGACTCACACCACACACCGGGCACAAAATTGGCATACATCAGGCACATACCAGGCACACAGTGGGCACACAGCGCATGCACACACTGGAAACACACCGGGCACAAAGCGGGCATATATCAGGCACACAGTTAGGCAGAGACCATGATTGGGCACATAAACAGCAGGCACATACCAGGCACACAGTGGGCACACAGTGCAGGCACACACCTGACACACACTGAGCAAACACCATGCACCGGAAACTCACCGAGCACATACCGAGCAAACACCAGAAACACACCGGGCACACACCACATATCAGGCACACACGGGCACACACCACACATCAGGCACACACGGGCACACACCACACATCAGGCACACACCGGGCACACACCGAGCATACACCATGCACCAGGAACACACCGGGCACACACCACATACCGCCACAAATCGGACACTCACCGGACCCGCACCGGGAACGCACTGGACATGTACCAGATATGCGCTGGGCACACACCGGACACACACCGGACACACACTGAGCACACACCACAACACACCGGACACACACTGAGCACACACCGGACACACACCGGACACACACTGGGCACACACTGAGCACACACTGAGCACACACCGGACACACACCGGACACACACTGGGCACACACCGGACACACACCGGACACACACTGAGCACACACTGAGCACACACTGAGCACACACCGGACACACACCGGACACACACTGAGCACACACTGAGCACACACTGGGCACACACCGGACACACACCGGACACACACTGAACACACACCACAACACACCGGACACACACTGAGCACACACCGGACACACACCGGACACACACTGAGCACACACTGAGCACACACCGGACACACACCGGACACACACTGAGCACACACTGAGCACACACTGGGCACACACCGGACACACACCGGACACACACTGAACACACACCACAACACACCGGACACACACTGAGCACACACCGGACACACACCGGACACACACTGGGCACACACCGGACACACACTGAGCACACACTGAGCACACACCGGACACACACCGGACACACACCGGACACACACTGAGCACACACTGAGCACACACTGAGCACACACCGGACACACACTGAGCACACACTGAGCACACACTGAGCACACACCGGACACACACTGAGCACACACTGAGCACACACCGGACACACACTGAGCACACACTGAGCACACACTGAGCACACACCGGACACACACTGAGCACACACTGAGCACACACCGGACACACACTGAGCACACACTGAGCACACACTGGACACACACTGAGCACACACTGAGCACACACTGAGCACACACCGGACACACACCGGACACACACCGGACACACACTGAGCACACACTGAGCACACACCGGACACACACCGGACACACACTGAGCACACACTGAGCACACACTGAGCACACACCGGACACGCACCAGGAACGTACTGGACATATACCGGACACGCACTGGGCACACACTGAGCACACTCCGGACATGCACTGGGCACACACTGGACGTACATTGAGTACACACCACAACACACCGGACACACACCGGACACACACCGGACATATACCAGACACACACCGGACACACACCGGACACACACCGGACACGCACCACAACACACCGGACACACACTGGACACACACCGGACACGCACCAGGCACACACCGGACACACACCGGACACGCACCAGGCACACACCGGACACACACCGGACACACACCGGACACGCACCAGGCACACACCGGACACACACCGGACACACACCGGACACGCACCAGGCAGTGCCCAAAGGAAAGGAGGAATAAAACAATGATAATGAATCTATACCCCAAACCCAGTTAGGCAGAGACCATGATTGGGGAGAGCGTACATGGGCTGTGGGAGGAGTGCGATTGATATGAAAAATGGGCTTTGCCCATTCCATGCTTTTTAAAATAAAATTCCCAATCTTGTCACCTTCACTATTGGGCATGGACTCTGGTTGGCGTGTGGTTTAATGGGACCAAGTGTCCATTCTTTGTGTGTAAGTTTAGGTTTTGAAGTTGATCACAGCCAAACCTGATCCCCTTCTCACCCACCTTGTTAGCAAAAGTCAGTGGTCAGAAGTCCCATTTTATTTTGTCATCTTAAATTTGGCCCCCCCCCCCCCCCCCGTTCTCGAATGTCAGACACGGCAGAAAATCTCACCCGGATCCACGTTCCCCAAACCCCTGATACTCAGAAAAACTTTGATCAAATCACCTCTCCTCCTTCTGTTTTCAAGATCACAAAGTCCCAGGGTAGATAAGCTCTCCTCATAGCCGTGTCCCTCCAGTTCTGGAAGTAATCTAGTCCCCCACCCCCGGATTCCCGTCAATAACTTAATGTCCTTTCTAAAATAGGGAGATCAAAACTGCACATTGTACACCCTCAGGCCAAATATAATTTTACAGTTTCCTTCCTTGGCTTAACTAGTTACACCCCCAGCTACAGAACTCAATCATCTCACAGGATCACGAGATAGTTACGGATAAGGTAAGTCATTCAGCCCATCTAAATTCATTCACCCAGGGAGACCTCCTATTGTTTGTTAAATGATTTCAGGGCTGTTGCCACTCCATCGCTGACTGGGAGTTGATCCCATGTCTCCATCGCTCTCTGTGTGAAGAAGGTGAAGTTGCCTTTTCCTAGTTTGAACCTGTATCTCCTCGTCTTAATCTCACAGTTTAATTTAAAGTAATATTCAGAATTTACCTTTTCCATTTTGTTGACTGTCTTATATCCCTCGACAAGATCACTTCCCAGCTGTTACCTTTTCCAGGCCGGGAAGCCCAAGTTTCTCCAGTTTTTCCTCGTAACTTACAAAATCACAAGATGCTTACGGATGTGGAAGGCCATCCGGCCCATCTTAAGCCATCCATCCAGAACAACCCCACACTCCCCCCATTGCTGCATCTAATGGTCGCTGGATGATTCCCAGGATTTCACCTCTCCCACACTGTCCAGAATCCATTCCAAGTCTCAATCACTCTCTGTGTATGAAAAAGAACTTCCTGATATCAGCCCTAATGTTGCCTTTTATTTGTTTCAACCTCTGTCCCTTCATCCTAATCCCACAGTTTAATTTAAAGTCATATTCTGGATGTACCTTTTCCATACCGTTTACTATCTTATATCCCCCTATAAGATCACCTCTTGGGCACCTCCTGTCCAGGCAGAAAGCTTGAGTCTCTCCAGACTTTCCTCATGTCTCAGATCCCTGACACTGGGCAACAGTCTCTTAGGGCTTCTCTGCACTGCCTCTAGTACTCGAATATCTCCCTTGTGTCTCGGTGGCCAGAATTAGACCCAGTGCTCAAGGTGGGTCCGACCAGAACTGAACACAGTGCTCAAGGTGGGTCTGACCAGAACTGGACACAGTGCTCAAGGTGGGTCTGACCAGAACTGGACCCAGTGCTCAAGGTGGGTCTGACCAGAACTGGACCCAGTGCTCAAGGTGGGTCTGACCAGAACTGGACCCAGTGCTCAAGGTGGGTCTGACCAGAACTGGACCCAGTGCTCAAGGTGGGTCTGACCAGAACTGGACCCAGTGCTCAAGGTGGGTCTGACCAGAACTAGACACAGTGCTCAAGGTGGGTCCGACCAGAACTGAACACAGTGCTCAAGGTGGGTCTGACCAGAACTGAACACAGTGCTCAAGGTGGGTCCGACCAGAACTGAACACAGTGCTCAAGGTGGGTCTGACCAGAACTGGACCCAGTGCTCAAGGTGGGTCTGACCAGAACTGAACACAGTGCTCAAGGTGGGTCCGACCAGAACTGAACACAGTGCTCAAGGTGGGTCTGACCAGAACTGGACCCAGTGCTCAAGGTGGGTCTGACCAGAACTAGACACAGTGCTCAAGGTGGGTCCGACCAGAACTGAACACAGTGCTCAAGGTGGGTCCGACCAGAACTGAACACAGTGCTCAAGGTGGGTCTGACCAGAACTAGACACAGTGCTCAAGGTGGGTCCGACCAGAACTGAACACAGTGCTCAAGGTGGGTCTGACCAGAACTGAACACAGTGCTCAAGATGGGTCTGACCAGAACTGGACCCAGTGCTCAAGGTGGGTCTGACCAGAACTGGACCCAGTGCTCAAGGTGGGTCCGACCAGAACTGGACCCTGTGCTCAAGATGTGGGTCTGACCAGAACTGGACCCTGTGCTCAAGATGTGGTCTGACCAGAACTAGACCCAGTGCTCAAGATGTGGTCTGACCAGAACTGGACCCAGTGCTCAAGATGTGGTCTGACCAGAACTGGACCCAGTGCTCAAGATGTGGTCTGACCAGAACTGGACCCAGTGCTCAAGATGTGGTCTGACCAGAACTGGACCCAGTGCTCAAGGTGGGTCTGACCAGAACTGGACCCAGTGCTCAAGATGTGGTCTGACCAGAACTGGACCCAGTGCTCAAGATGTGGTCTGACCAGAACTGGACCCAGTGCTCAAGATGTGGTCTGACCAGAACTGGACCCAGTGCTCAAGATGTGGTCTGACCAGAACTGGACCCAGTGCTCAAGGTGGGTCTGACCAGAACTGGACCCAGTGCTCAAGATGTGGTCTGACCAGAACTGGACCCAGTGCTCAAGATGTGGTCTGACCAGAACTGGACCCAGTGCTCAAGGTGGGTCTGACCAGAACTGGACCCAGTGCTCAAGATGTGGTCTGACCAGAACTGGACCCAGTGCTCAAGATGTGGTCTGACCAGAACTGGACCCAGTGCTCAAGGTGGGTCCGACCAGAACTGGACCCAGTGCTCAAGATGTGGTCTGACCAGAGCCCGATACAGTTTGATCATGTCCCGAAAGAACTTTTCACTATTACGTTTTGCCCTTGTGGCTCTGCCTTTCTCTAACTCTCTCTTTGCCTCTCTGATCATCCTATTTTACTACATTAAAGGCGCAATTTAAGTGCAAGTTGTTGTTGTTAACTTATTTCTGCATTTTCTTATGTTCCTCCCACTGACCTCTTTCCCTTTT
Source organism: Heptranchias perlo (assembly GCF_035084215.1). Taxonomy (NCBI): domain Eukaryota; kingdom Metazoa; phylum Chordata; class Chondrichthyes; order Hexanchiformes; family Hexanchidae; genus Heptranchias; species Heptranchias perlo. The sequence goes on along the minus strand of NC_090345.1, from coordinate 2,623,625 downwards.
CTCTGTAGGGTTTCTCTCTTTATATTATTTTATTTTTTTGTTAAACCATTTTGGGTTATGTTTGTTTAGTCTGAGTTAATTAGTATGCAGTGGGGTCCCCCAGGGGTCATTATTAGGACCATTGCTTTTCTTCTGTGTAAATGACCTGGACTTGGGTATTGGGAGTACAATTTCTGAAGTTTGCAGATGATACAAAACTTGGCAATGTAGTAAATAGTGAGGAGGATAGTGGCAGACTTCAGGAGGACAGAGACAGACTGGTGAAATGGGCAGACAGATGGCAGATACAATTTAATGCAGATAAGTGTGAAGTGATGAACTTTGGGAGGAACATGGAGAGACAGTATGATCTAAATGGTGGTATTTTGGTGCAAGAGCAGAGGGACCTGGGGGAGCATTTTCACAAATCTTTGAAGGTGGCAGGGCAAGTTGATAAGGTGGTTAAGAAAATATATGGGATACTTGGCTTGGTAAATAGGGGCATTGAATACAAAAACATGGAAGTTATGCTAAACTTTTACAAATCACTGGTCAGGCCTCAGCTGGAGTATTGGGTACAATTCTGGGCACCGCACTTTAGGAAGGATGTCAAGGCCTTAGAGAGGGTGCAGAGGAGATTTACTAGAATGGTGCCAGGGATGAGGGACTTCAGTTATGTGGAGAGACTGGAGAAGCTGGAATTGTTCTCCTTAGAGCAGAGAAGGTTAAGGGGAGATTTAATAGAGGTATTTAAAACGTTATGAGGGGTTTTGATGGAGCAAATAAGAAGAAACTGTTTCCTCTGGTAAGTGAGTCAGTAACCAGAGGTCGTAGATTTAAAATAACTCGCAAAAGAATCAGAGGGGAAATGAGGAGAAATGTTTTCACACAGAGGGTTGTTATGATCTGGAACACACTCCCTGAAAGGATGGTGGAAGCAGATTCCATAGGAACTTTCAAAAAGCAATTGGCCATGTACTTGAAGAGAATTCATTTGCAGGGGTAGAATCATAGAATCATAGATTATGGGGAAAAAGCTGGGATATGGGACTAAATTGGATAGGTCTTTCACAGACACAATGGGCTGAATGGCCTCCTTCTGTGCTGTAAGAGTCTATGATTCTGGTTTTCAGTATGAATGTATCCTGCATGTTCAGCATTATACCTTTAAAGGTGATCCACTTGTCCTCTACTGAAGTGTTGTTGAACAAACTCTGTGAATCTATTTGTATTAGTTGTTCCCTCATGTCACTGAATGAGTTTTTACAGTTATCTCCCTGGCTCCTGATCTTGGATATTTCGCACTCCCATTTCATGTTAAATTGTATTGTTCTGTGGTCGCTGTCCCCAACAGTATTATCATTTCCATTTCCTGTACGTTGTCTGGATCCTTTGCAAATACCAAGTCCAGACGAACAGCCCCCCTTGTTGCTTTCTTGATGAACTTGGGGGCTGTCCGATTACACTTACCAACTCTGATCTAAAGTACTTGGATTCTCCCAGTTTGTATTTGGTTTCTTGAAGTCTCCCATTAAAATAACTTTCCTCTTCTCACACACCCTTCCTTTCTCTTCATACAGCAATTTTCCCTTCTTCTTACGTTAGCCTGGGAGTTTGTAGCAAAACCCCAGCGTTAGCCTGGATGTTTTCAGTATTAGACATATTACACCAAGTTGTTCATTCTGTTGCTCGCCCCTTCCACAGAATTGACTTCATTTACTTCCCAGGTGTCCCTGACATATAGGACTGCACCACTGTTCCTGGCCAATCAGAACTGGATCCAATACTCAAGGTGTTGTCTCATCAGACCACGGTCCCGATGGATTACCACTTCCTCTGTCTCGAGTTCGACTGTTATAGTTAAACATTCTGTTGGCTGTGTTGATTGTTGCTCTGCATTGCTTGGACATTTTGACCGTTGAATCTACTGAGACTTCTTGGTCTCTTTTCATAGAAAATTTATGGCACTGAAGGAGGCCATTCAGCCCATCGTGTCCACGCTGGCCGTAAATGAGCCACCCAGCCTAATCCCACTTTCCAGCACTTGGTCCTTGTAGGTTACAGCACTTCAGGTGCACACCCAGGTACTTTTTAAATGAGTTGAGGGTTTCTGCCTTTCAGGCAGTGAGTTCCAGACCCCCACCACCCTCTGGGTGAAAACATTTTTCCTCAGCTCCCCTCTAATCCTTCTACCAATCACTTTAAATCTGTGCCCCCTGGTTATTGACCTCTCTGTTAAGGGAAATAGGTCCTCCCTATCCACTCTATCTGGGTCCCTCATAATTTTATACACCTCAATTAAATCTCCCTCAGCCTCCTTTGTTCCAAAGAGAATGACCCCAGCCTATCCAATCTTTTCTCACAGCTAAAATTCTCCAGCCCTGGCAACATCCTCGTAAATCTCCTCTGTACCCTCTCTAGTGCAATTACATCCTTCCTGTAATGTGACCAGAACTGTACCCAGTACTCAAGCTGTAGCCTAACCAGTGTTTTGTACAGTTCTAGCATAACCTCCCTGCTCTTATATTCTATGCTTCGGCTAATAAAGGAAAGTATCCCGTATGCCTTCTTAACCACCTTATCTACCTGTCCTGCTACCTTCAGGGATCTGTGGATATTTATTGTGTACTCCCTTGCCTTGTTTGCCTTGTTTCATGGAATAAAAGGGGGCAGTGGCAGCATGAATACGAAATTGGCTAAGTAACAGGAAACAGAGTAGTGGTGAACGGTTGTTTTTCGGACTGGAGGGAGGTGTACAGTTGTGTTCCCCAGGGGTCGGTACTAGGACCACTGCTTTTCTTGATATATATTAATGACTTGGGTGTACAGGGCACAATTTCCAAATTTGCAGATGACACAAAACTTGGAAGTGTAGTGAACAGTGAGGATGATAGTGATAGACTTCAAGAGGATATAGACAGGCTGGTGGAATGGGCTGACACGTGGCAGATGAAATTTAACGCAGAGAAGTGTGAAGTGATACATTTTGGCAGGAAGAGTGAGGAGAGGCAAAATAAACTAGAGGGCACAATTCTAAAAGGGGTACAGGAACAGAGAGACCTGAGGGTATATGTGCACAAATCGTTGAAGGTGGCAGGGCAGGTTAAGAAAACAGATAAAAAAGCATACGGGATCCTGGGCTTTATAAATAGCGGTGTGGAGTACAAAAGCAAGGAAGTCATGATGAACCTTTATAAAACACTGGTTCAACCACAACTGGAGTATTGTGTCCAATTCTGGGCACCGCACTTTAGGAAAGATGTGAAGGCCTTAGAGAGGGTGCGGAAAAGATTTACTAGAATGATTCCAGGGATGAGTGACCTCAATTAAAGAGAAGCTGGGGTTGTTCTCCTTAGAGCAGAGAAGGTTGAGAGGAGATTTGATTGAAATGTTCAAAATCATGAAGTGGTTAGATGAAGTAAATAAAGAGAAACTGTTCCCATTGGTGGAAGGTTCGAGAACAAGAGGACACAGATTTAACTTGGTTAGCTAAAGAACCAAAGGCAACATGAGGAAAAACGTTTTTGTGCGCCGAGTTGTTATTATCTGGAATGCGCTGCCTGAAAGGACGGTGGAGGCAGATTCAATCATGTCTTTCAAAAAGGAATTGCATAAATACTTAAAGGAAAAAATTTGCAGGGCTACGGGGAGAGGGCGGGGGAGTGGGACTAGCTGGATTGCTCTTGCTTGGAGCCGGCACAGACTCGATGGGCCGAATGGCCTCCTTCCGTGCTGTAACCTTTCTTTGATTCTATGATTCATTCAGCCTCACCCTCAGCTATTTCAACACCATTCATGGAGATTGTGTATCGACCATGTTTCCTTTCTGTCTGCTGTACTTTACAATTGTCTGCAGCATATTCCATCTCCCATTGTTCTGCCCACTCACATATTTTGTCCAACTCATTCTATCAGTTTCTGAGCTGCCTCCTCCAATTCTTGCCCCTCCTGGTTTGATATCATCTGTAAATCTAACCATTGAGTTCTGTACAGCAGGCAATTAGGAAGGCAGATGGCTTGTTGTCCTTTATTGCAAGGGGCTTGGAGTACAAGAGTAAGGAAGTTTTGCTACAATTGTACAGGACTTTGGTGAGACCTCACCTGGAGTACTGCGTACAGTTTTGGTCTCCTTTACCTAAGGAAGGATATACTTGCCTTAGAGGCGGTGCAACAAAGGTTCACGAGATTAACTCCTGGGATGAGAGAGTTGTCCTTTGAGGAGAGATTGAGTAGAATGGGTCTATACTCTCTGCAGCTTAGAAGAATGAAACAGGATCTCATTGAAACATGTGAGGGGGCTTGACAGGGTAGATGCTGAGAGGTTGTTTCCCTTGGCTGAAGAGTCTAGAACTAGAGGGCATAGTCTCAGGATAATGGGTCGGCCATTTAAGACTGAGAAGAGGAGGAATTTCTTCACTCAGAGGGTTGTGAATCTTTGGAATTCTCTACCCCAGAGGACTGTGGGTGCTCAGTCGTTGAGTATATTCAAGACTGAGATCGATAGATTTTTTGACTCTCAGGGGAATCAAGGGATATGGGGATCGAGCAGGAAAGTGGAGTTGAGGTCGAAGATCAGCCATGATCTGATTGAATGGCGGAGCAGGCTCGAGGGGCCGTATGGCCTACTCCTGTTCCTATTTGTTATATTCTTACATTCTTATGTAATTCGAGTCATGGATGTAAATCCGAGACAGTAGTGGTCCCAATACTGAACACTGAGTTATCCCACTCAGTACTCCCCCCACCCTGACATGACCCCTCTGATAGGTGCTCATTATTTTCTACTCTTCAGCCAATTTCTGACCCATTCTTAGGGTTTATCCTGAATCCTTATAGCTTTGAGCTTAACTTTTGAGTGGGAATTTCTCAAGAGCTTTCTGGAAGTCAAGATTGCATGCTTTATTCTATTCTGACATTTTCCAAAGAAAAACAAGTTATAGTTATAGTTATAGTTATGGTCAATGGTTTCAACGGGGGGGGGCTTTCATTCACGGTCATTGTTCAGTGGGGTCAGCCACGGCTCGGTGGGTATCACTCTTGCCTCTGAGTCAGAAGGTTGTGAGGCTTGAGCACGTAATCTAGGCGGACACTCCCACTGCAGTACTGAGGGAGTGCCGCACTGTTTGTGATGCATTCTTTTCTCCATTTCCCTTGATAACCTTTACCCAACAAAAGAACTTGCGTTTTTACAGCACCTTTCACAACCTCAAGACATCCCAAAGTGTTTACAGCCAATGAAGTACTTTTGAAATGTAGGGAAATGCAACAGGCAATTGTACACAGCAAGATCCCACAAACAGAAATGTGATAATGGTCCTATAATCTGTTTTAGTGATGTTGGTTGAGGGATAAATATTGTCCCAAGACACTGGGGAGAACTCCCCAAATCTTTTCCGAAGTGGCCGTGGAATCTTACACATCCACCTGATGGGGCCTCGGTTTAACATCTCATCTGAAAGGCAGCACCTCCTCAGTACCACACTGGGAGCATCAGCCTGGACTACGTGCGCGAGTCTCTGGAGTGGGACTTGAACCCACAACCTTCATAAGTCAGAGGCAAGCGTGCTACCCACTGAGCCACGGCTGACACCTACAATATCCTGAGGGACTGGAGATTGAGGGAGAGACACAATGGCCGGATTGGAGCTAAAGGGAGGGAGCCCCTAATGATTTCTAGTTAACCAATAACGCACCACAGCCACTAAAGGCTCGTGAATTGATGATACAAACCCTTAATTTATTCTCAATGCTTTCACTCTGCCCCTCCCCCAAAGTGTTGCTCGCCATCCAGCTTGGGCAGCACTGTCCTCTCTTGGAGCTGTCTCTCCGGAAATTTCTAAAATATAAACCAGACACCAAATGTCTGGTTTTCACAATAGGACTCGGTTCTCCCCACTTATTGCTGTGTTTCGTGGTGTTGGTGATTAATGGTTTACTGAGTTAGCATCTGTACCAAACCAAAGCTCAGAGCCCCAGTCCTGATCTCAGCCTCCCCCGACTCCCAATGCCAAGCCACTCTTCTATCACCTCTTTGTTTTGAGACGCAGCAAAAGATGGGACCACTCACCCCCCCCCCGGAACTTCACTCCGTTTCCCCGCCTCACTCAAATTCTTCTACCTTTGCTAATAATGATAATCTAGCCCACTAACTGTCCCAAACACGCACCAAGATTGAACCATTGGCCGGTGTCCCAGGGCCGAGGGGAGAGCGGGTGATAATGGTCCTGTCAATAATTTTAGTGAGAATGTCGATATGAATATTAGACCGAGTTTCCCCGCTTTGGAGAAACACAAAGGTGTCTGTTAACAGGAGAGGATTTGACCCCATGGTCTATATTGCTGCTGCCCCCCCAGTTAATGGAACTGGGAGCACCATAAGTGCAAAGTGTTAGGTAAAGCTCCCACCCTGATGTATAATGAACAGAGATATACTCAGTGTCTCTCCCTCCATCCCCAATCCCTCAGTCTGACCCTCCCTCCATCTCCAATTCCTCAGTCTGTCTCTCCATCCATCCCCAATCCCTCAGTCTGACCCTCCCTCCATTTCCAATCCCTCACTGTGTCTCTCTCTCCATCTCCAATCCTTCAGTCTGTCTCTCTCTCCCATCTCCAATCCCTCAATCTGTCTCTCTCCCATCTCCAATCCCTCAGTCTGCCTCTCTCTCCCATCTCCACTCCCTCAGTCTGTCTCTCTCTCTACATCTCCAATCCCTCAGTTTGTCTCTCTCTCTCCCATCTCCAATCCCTCAGTCTGTCTCTCTCTCCCATCTCCAATCCCTCAGTCTGTCTCTCTCTCCCATCTCCAATCCCTCAATCTGTCTCTCTCCCATCTCCAATCCCTCAGTCTGCCTCTCTCTCCCATCTCCAATCCCTCAGTCTGTCTCTCTCTCTACATCTCCAATCCCTCAGTTTGTCTCTCTCTCTCCCATCTCCAATCCCTCAGTCTGTCTCTCTCTCCCATCTCCAATCCCTCAGTCTGTCTCTCTCTCCCATCTCCAATCCCTCAGTCTGTCTCTCTCTCCCATCTCCAATCCCTCAGTCTGTCTCTCTCTCCCTCCTCTCCAATCCCTCAGTCTGTCTCTCTCTCCCATCTCCAATCTCTCAGTCTGTCTCTCTCTCTCTCATCTCCAATCCCTCAGTCTGTCTCTCTCTCCCATCTCCAATCCCTCAGTCTGTCTCTCTCTCTCCATCTCCAATCCCTCAGTCTGTCTCTCTCTCTCCCATCTCCAATCCCTCAGTCTGTCTCTCTCTCCCATCTCCAATCCCTCAGTCTGTCTCTCTCTCCCTCCTCTCCAATCCCTCAGCCTGTCTCTCTCTCTCTCTCTCTCCATCTCCAATCCCTCAGTCTGACCCTCCCTCCATCTCTGTGCTCAGGGCTGGCAGTCCAGTGTTTCCTGTCGTTGCTCCACCCTTGTGCTAAAGGGGACATTCTGCCTCATCCTGTCAAGGATTGATCGAGGACGTGTGATGTTGTGGGTAAGGTTGGATAGAATATTCTGGAATTCTCTAGAGGAGGCAGGGAGAGCATTTCCGGCGCAGAGTGTGCGGACGGACTGTCTACGCCTTCTCCAAGTCTTAGTGTAGAAATCTCCAGCTCCCTGCCTCAGGGGAGTGTTCTTTTATACACAGTTACTGATCCTGACCCCTGCTGGGGAACGTGCACATGTCAGGAGAATGGGATTGATGTTGGCTGTAACGCCCCTGCAGTTGAATAGCCTTCTGACGGTCACTGCCTCGGCTAACGTATGAAGAAAGGGCACTTGGGTGAGGTATAAAGGGCAGCTGCTGCCTTTGGTGCCACTGCAGAGTCAGCACCTTCAGGGGAGGAGGGGGGACGTAGGGGAGGGGGAAGGAGGGAAAGAAATATCTGTAGATAGGAGAGTTTGGACCATAAACTAGAGAGAAAGACAGAGCGAGGAAGGGAGAGAGAGAGATAGAGAGACTGAGGAAGAGAAAGAAAGACAGAGACAGAGAGGGGAGATAAACAGAGACAGAGAGAGTGAAAGATAGAGAATGAGAGAGTGAGTTAGAAACAGAGAAAGACAGAGAGGGAGAGACAGACAGAGAGATAAACAGAAAAAGAGAGAGAAAGATAATGAGGTGGAGAGAGAGAGGACAAATAGCCAAACAGGATAGTGAAAATAGAGAGAAGGAAAGACTGATCTTAGCTTTCCTCTAGCTTCTAGCTGAGAGTCAGTGATAATACACTCAGCTAATGTATAATAGTGTTGCTACAGTAATAAGGAAAAGCTATTAAAGCTGTAAGAACTGTATAGCTGTTGTAAAACAATCAGGGCCGACCCACGAGGATAGTGGGGAACAATCACTCAGTGCCAGGAGCCAACAGAGAGGGTGAGGAGGCAGAGGGAGGGATAATGGAATCAGATAGAAGAATGAGGTAAAAAAGGAGACAGAAAGAAGGAGGAAAAAGCAAAGAAGAGATAGGAGCAGAGAATTATAAAGGGGGAAGGGGAGAAGGAAAAGAAAATTGAAAGAGGTAGAGAGAGGAAGAAAGGTTGAGAACGAAAGAAGAAATGGAGAGAGGGAAGGAGGGATGGGATGGAGGCAGAGAGCAGAGGAGAGAGGGAGAAAGAGAGGGAGAAAGAGAGGGAGAAAGGGGAAGCAGGTCGAGAAGGAGAGGGAAGGAGAGAGAGAAGGAAATGAGTTGCAGAGCAGATGGAAATGAAACAGAGAATGACTAAATTGCATTTCGGTAATGTTACTGTTACAGCAGCCCGAGCAATCACCTAGAATCATAGAATGATACCACACAGAAGGAGACCATTCGGCCCATCATGCCTGTGCTGGCTCTCTGAGAGAGTTACCGGTGTAATCTGTTTCTGTGGCCAGGACAGAACGTCCCCGCTGAGCTCAGGAATGTGAGCTCGGAGTGAAGGTCAGGTGATTGGGATTGTTTCTAATGCTGAGATCAAACATACAGAGGGATTTGATAAAACTGATCCTGATTTGCTATTCACAATGATGAAGGGCTCAAAAACTAGGGGTGAATTAGACAGCACTATTTAACACAAACAGCAACCGAGATTTTATTTAATCCTTTCTCGGGATGTGGGCGTTGTTGGCAAGGCCGGCATTTATTGCCCATCCTGAGTTGCCCTCAGAAGGTGGTGATGAGTCTTTTCCTTCAACCACTGGTAGTGGGTTTGATACAAATGAGTTTGGCCATTTCAGAGGACAGATAAGAATCAACCACGTTGGTGTGGGACTGAAGTCACATATAGGCCCAGACCGGGTAAGGACGGCAGGTTTCCCTCCCTAAAGGACATTAGTGAACCAGTTGGGTTTTTACGATAATCCAATAGCTTTAGGGTCACTTTTACTGAGACCAGATTTACATTTCCAGATTTTTTCAAATTCTCAAACTGCCATGATGGGATTTAGAACTCAGGTTCTCTGAGCTACTAATTCAGTAACAGATCCCCAACACCATCATTTCCCTCACAGAGCTGGTAACTGCAAAGCCCATTCACATACCAATGGTGCATTTCGGCTGCCAATGGTAGGAATGGCCCCGTTCTCAAGATCAGGAAAAGCTACGGCCACATCACCCACCAGGAATAATGCTCCGATCTGACCGTACTTTCGCAGGCTTGTGAGATCGGATCAGAACATGGTGGGGTCAAGGCCCACACCGGAACTTGAGCACATTGCGTGTGAATTTCCCGGGGGGTTCAGGTTCAGAATTAAATTCCCTTTTGAAAGTTATTATTGAATCTGCTTCCACCGCCCTTTCAGGCAGCGCATTCCAGATCATCACAACTCGCTGCGTAAAAAAAATTCTCCTCATCTCCCCTCTGGTTCTTTTACCAATTATCTTAAATCTGTGTCCTCTGGTTACCGACCCTCCTGCCACTGGAAACAGTTTCTCCTTATTTACTGTATCAAAACCCCTCATGATTTTGAACACCTCTATTAAATCTCCCCTTAACCTTCTCTGCTCTAAGGAGAACCGTTGATGCTAAATCTGCCCCAGATCAATGACACTTTACTCACTCAGATACTGAAACCTGTTCAAGAGGGGATTTGGGAATTTGGTCACTAACACACATTTCACTTTTTATAGAAAAGAAAGATTCCCTGGAACTATTTTGAAGAACAGGGGAGTTCTCCCCAGTGCCCTGGCCAATATTTATCCCTCAACCATTGAATAGAATCATAGAATCATTTCAGCACAGAAGGAGGCCATTCGGACCATCGAGACCGTGCCGGCTCTTTGTAAGAGCAATCCAGTTAGTCCCATTCCCCCGCTCTTACCCCGTAACCCTGCAAATTTTTTCCCCTTCAAGTATTTATGCAATTCCTTTTTGAAAGCCATGATTGAATCTGCTTCCACCGCCCTTTCAGGCAGTGCATTTCAGATCATCACAACTCGCTGTGTAAAAAAGTCTTTCCTCTGTCACCTTTGGTTCTTTTGCCAATCACCTTAAATCTTTGTCCTCTGGTTTGTGACCCTTCCACCAATGGGAACAGTTTCTATTTATTTACTTTATCTAAATCCTTCATGATTTCGAACACTTCTATTAAATCTCTCAATCTTCTCTATTCCAAGGAGAACAACCCCAGCTTCTCCAGTCTATCCACGTAACTGAAGTCCCTCATCCCTGAAACCATTGTAGTAAATCTCTTCTGCACCCTCTCTAAGGCCTTCACATCTTTCCTAAAGTGCGGTGCCCAGAACTGGACACAATACCCCAGTTGTGGCCGAACCAGTGTTTTATAAAGGTTCATCATGACTTCCTTGCTTTTGTACTCTATGCCTCTATTTATAAAGCCCAGGATCCCAAATGTTTTTTTAACCATTTTCTCAACCTGTCCTGCCACCTTCAAAGATTTGTGCACATATACCCCCAGATCTCTCAGTTCCTGCACCCCCTTTAGAATTGTACCCTTTAGTTTATATTGCCTCTGCTCATTCTTCCTGCCAAAATGTATCACTTTGCACTTCTCTGTGTTAAATTTCATCTGCCACGTAGTTGCCCATCACTAACCAACATCATTAAACAAATCTTCTGGTCATTATCTAATTACTGTTTGTGGGATCTTGCTCTGCCCAAATTGGCTGCCACGTTTCCTACATTACAACAGTGACTACGTTTCAAAAGTATTTAATTGGCTGTAAAGCTCTTTGGGTCGTCCTGAGGTCATGAAAGGCACAATAGAAATGCAAGTCTTTCTATCTTTATTTTTTGGTTTCCCCTTTAATTAGAAGGATTTGTTATTGAAAGGGCAGGAATGGCTGATTCCTGGGGATGTGAGTTTGTTATTAATTTATTAATTACGGACAGAAAACAGGTGATCTCTCATTTTCAGTTGAGGAAAAGAAAGAGTTTTTATTTATGTAACAATTCTCACCTCTTCACCGTGTCCCAAAATACTTTACAGCCAATGAAATACGTTTGAAGCATTAAGTTGGCAAACAATCGCAGCCAATTTACACACAGCAAGATCCCACAATCAGCAATGACAACAAATACCAGGAGAACGGCCATTAACATTCTCACAATTCCATATTGCCATGAATAATTAACAGATCCATGAATGGCAGAGAAAAACACGACCTCTCCCAATCCCATTCAACATGAAATTGTTTTCAGCTGAAATTGTGAAGATTGGAACGGTCAATATCACAAAACACATTGGAAATATCTCCTCAAGACTTTTCAGCAAAATCACAACCATAAAAACTGGACAGAAACTGGTGTAAAAGATCCCAACACAGTGACCAGTGTAATCCATCCCTACACAGTAACCAGTGTGATCCATCCCTACACAGTGACCAGTGTAATTCATCCCTACACAGTGACCAGTGTAATCCATCCCTACACAGTGACCAGTGTAATCCATCCCAACACAGTGACCAGTGTAATCCATCCCTACACAGTGACCAGTGTAATCCATCCCTACACACAGTGACCAGTGTAATCCATCCCTACACACAGTGACCAGTGTAATCCATCCCAACACAGTGACCAGTGTAATCCATCCCTACACAGTGACCAGTGTAATCCATCCCTACACACAGTGACCAGTGTGATCCATCCCTACACAGTGACCAGTGTGATCCATCCCTACACAGTGACCAGTGTGATCCATCCCTACACAGTGACCAGTGTAATCCATCCCTACACAGTGACCAGTGTAATCCATCCCTACACACAGTGACCAGTGTAATCCATCCCTACACACAGTGACCAGTGTAATCCATCCCTACACAGTGACCAGTGTAATCCATCCCTACACACAGTGACCAGTGTAATCCATCCCTACACACAGTGACCAGTGTGATCCATCCCTACACAGTGACCAGTGTAATCCATCCCTACACACAGTGACCAGTGTGATCCATCCCTACACACAGTGACCAGTGTGATCCATCCCTACACACAGTGACCAGTGTAATCCATCCCAACACAGTGACCAGTGTAATCCATCCCTACACACAGTGACCAGTGTAATCCATCCCAACACAGTGACCAGTGTAATCCATCCCAACACAGTGACCAGTGTAATCCATCCCAACACAGTGACCAGTGTAATCCATCCCAACACAGTGACCAGTGTAATCCATCCCAACACACAGTGACCAGTGTAATCCATCCCTACACACAGTGACCAGTGTAATCCATCCCAACACACAGTGACCAGTGTAATCCATCCCTACACAGTGACCAGTGTAATCCATCCCTACGCACAGTGGCCAGTGCGATCTCTCCCTACACACAGTGGCCAGTGAGATCTCTCCCTATATGGTGACCAGTGCGATCTGTCCCTATGCAGTGACCAGTGCGATCTCTCCCTATGCAGTGACCAGTGCGATCTCTCCCTACGCAGTGACCAGTGCGATCTCTCCCTATGCAGTGACCAGTGAGATCTCTCCCTACGCAGTGACCAGTGCGATCTCTCCCTACACACAGTGGCCAGTGAGATCTCTCCCTATATGGTGACCAGTGCGATCTGTCCCTACGCAGTGACCAGTGCGATCTCTCCCTACGCAGTGACCAGTGCGATCTCTCCCTACACAGTGACCAGTGCGATCTCTCCCTACACACATTGACCAGTGCGATCTCTCCCTTCACACAGTGGCCAGTGAGATCTCTCCCTATATGGTGACCAGTGTGATCTCTCCCTACGCAGTGACCAGTGTGATCTCTCCACTTTTTCTGATGCTGACGCTGATTTTCTCACAAACACATGAAACATTTTGAGAAGTTCATCACAGCCCCGTCTCAGACAGTTCACGGAGCAGCAGTGACTGTATTTGGATTTGTCGCTGTATCTGATACCCGTCCTCCACCCTCCCACCACTAACAGTTTGATATGTCATGGCCTGTGAGTGTCAGTGTGGGGCTTCTGTCAGCAGACGGTGGTCAGCCCCTGCGTTAGTGGGCAAGTCCTCCTCAAACCCTGGAGCTGGTGGCTGCTCTCTGCGCTGTATCTGTTCAGCGGGCTGGTACTGAGTGCCGGGCAGCCCTGAGTTCACAAGAACCTGCTCTTTGTCTTCATCTGTCAGGCGCTGTGACAGTTAGATCCATCTTACAGCAGGAGGAAAAGGAAAGCAGTAATTAACCTTCCCTACACCGCGGTGCGAGCAGGGGCTGGGAGGTGCCCGCTGCACAGATCTATTACTGACATCTTTTATTGCTTTCTGCAGGGTCTGGTGTAAAGGTTGCGATAGATTCCTGTCTGTCAACTGGTGTGGGGCACAATACAGAACCTGTCACAGGCATCGCCCACACCAGGCAACTGCCCCAAACCTTCCAATCCACAAAGACAATTCTCACCAAGCCCATGGGGGCGATTCTCAGCCGCAGGCTGTTTACCTGAGACACCAAATACAGGAGTTGGGTTACAAATGGCAAGATAAATAAAGAAATAAAAGTAAATAAGGAGGAACTGTTTCCAGTGGCGGAGGGTCGGTAACCAGAGGACACAGATTTAAGATAATCGGCAAAAGAACCAGAGGCGAGATGAGGAGAATGTTTTTTACGCAGTGAGTTGTGATGATCTGGAATGCGCTGCCTGAAAGGGCGGTGGAAGCAGATTCAATAATAACTTTCAAAAGGGAATTGGAGAAATACTTGAAAAGGAGAAATTTTCTGGGCAATGGGGAAAGAAGAGGGAGAGTGGGACTAATTGGATTGCTCTTTCAAAGAGCCGGCACAGGCACGATGGGCCGAATGGCCTCGTCCTGTGCTGTGCGATTCTACGATGTGTCCCGTGGGTCGCAGGGAATGGGCCAGAAGCATCAACACCGTCCGATTTTATCCTCTCTCCGCCTCTTCCACCTTTTTTAATCTTTTTCTCCCTTATACCTCTCCCCACGGTGGAATTTGCGAGTCTTCCAATAGAGGACCTGCAGGCTTTCTCAGGCGCTAAACGGCCTCCTAAGCCTCCAATATGGCGGGCAGGTAGCGCGCGATCCGCCATATTGGATTGGGAGGTTGCGCTGAGGTCAGGAGGTCACATCGGGAACATTCAAAGCTGGAAATAGTTTATGTAAATTAAGGCCCCGCTCTTCTCACAGGACCCATTCTCCATTTTCGATCAGCCCAGCGCTTCACTTGCTGCGTATTGAACTCGCCCAGCGTAACGCGGCACGTGCGGAACTCGCCCAGCGTAACGCGGCACGTGCGGAACTCGCCCAGCGTGACGCGGCGCTAACCAGCAGGAAGGCCTCCAAACTCACCTGAATGTGGAGCGGGGACGAGCATAGGAACAGGAGGAGGCCATTCAGCCCCTCCAACCTGTTCCACCATTCATTGAGATCAGGGCTGATCTGTATCCTAACTCCATCCACCCTCCTTGGCTCCATTTCCCTTAATACCCTCGGCTAGCAAAAATGGATTGAGCTCAGATTTAAAATTATTAATTGAGCATCTACTGCTTTCTGTGGGAGAGAGTTCCACACTTCGACCACCCTGTGTGTGAAGAAGTGTTTCCTAACTTCTCCCCTGAATGGCCTGGCTCTGATTTTAAGATTATCTCCCCTTGTCCTAGACTCTCCCACCAACGGAAAATGTTTCTCTCCATCTACCCTATCGATTCCTTTCAAAATCCTAAAAACCTCAATCAAATCACCCCACAACCTTCTATATTCCCAGGGAATACAAGCCTGGTTTATGTAATCTCTCCTCATAATCTAGCCCTTGGAGCCCTGGGAACATTCAGGTGAATCTGTGCTGCGCTCCTTCCAAGGCCAATATATCCTTTCTAAAGTGCGGTGCCCAGAACTGTACCCAGTACTCCAGATGTGGTCTAACCAGGGCTTTAGCTGTAGCAAAACTTCCTTCCCTTTATGTTCTAGCCCCTAGGAGCAGGACTGTCCCACCCAACCTCACGTTAAAAGAACGCAGCTCGCCCCCCATCCCCGGCACCAATCCACCTGACCCGGACTCCAAACCCCCACCCCTCCTCCTCACTTAACCGAGGGCCTCTGCTAGTGTCACAGCGAGTGCCTCTTACTCTCCACAGCTCGTCCACTCCAAGAAACCCTAACTTTGATAATATGATACCAAATGAGGACCGGAACCCAATATCGGGGGCCTCACCATTCAGGTTTGGGCATTGTACCCTGCACTCCCCGATCCCGGGCCCCCCCCCACCCTCACCCCTTCACCCCCTCCCCACCCCACCACCCTCCACATGCCCAAAAATAGGAGCCCCCGAATTTCCAGGCCTCACTCTTTCATTTAACAAGAAATGGAAAGGAAAGCAGCAGAGGCCCATATCACCTAACAACACCAGCAAGGCTCAAAGAGAAGGCAATGTGAGTTGGGATCGAATGCTCAGGAGACACCGAGCTTGAGGTTCAAAAGCCTGGTGATCATAGGAGGAAGTGAAGATTGAGGAAAATAGTCTTTGGGCAATCAGAAACTGTGGCCGGGAATTTCCTCCAAGCTGCTCCGGCTGCCGTAACTTTGCCGGAAGTGCGAGGTAAACTGTGCAGCCCAGTCAGAAAATACTGGGCATCAGTCTCTAGTGCACTCTGAGACGACCATCCCCTGAATTCACCTTGTACAGATGCTGCTCTGCCTCTTGTACTGATAGGACAAAATGCACAAGGTGCAAGGATTCTGATTCAAGAAAGGAGGGAGACAGAAAGCAGGTAACTATAGGCCAATTAGCCTTACATCTGTCATTGGGAAAATGCTAGAATCCATTATTAAGGAAGTAGTAGCAGGACATTTAGAGACTCATAATACAATCAAGGAGAGTCAACATGGTTTTATGAAAGGAAAATCGTGTTTGACAAATTTATTAGAGTTCTTTGAGGAAGTAACGAGCAGGGTGGATAAAGGGGAACCAATGGATGCAGTATATTTGGATTTCCAAAAGGCATTCGATAAGGTGCCACATAAAAGATTACTGCACAAGATAAGAGCTCATGGTGTTGGGGATAATATACTGGCATGGATAGAGGATTGGCTAACTAACAGAAAACAAAGAGTCGGGATAAAAGGGTCATTTTCAAAATGGCAATCTGTAACTAGTGGGGTGCCGCAGGGCTCAGTGCTGGGGCCTCAACTATTTACAATATATATCAATGACTTGGATGAAGGAACAGAGTGTCTTGTGGCCAAATTTGCTGATGATACAAAGATAGGTGGAAAAGCAAGTTGCGATGAGGACACAAAGTGTCTGCAAAGGGATATTGACAGGTTAAGTGAATGGGCAAAAATTTGGCAGATGGAATATAATGTGGGAAAATGTGAAGTCATCCACTTTGGGAGGAAAAATAAAAAAGCAAATTATAATATAAATGGAGAAATACTACAAAGTGCTGCAGTACAGAGGGATTTGGGTGACCTCATACATGAAACACAAAAGGTTAGCATACAGGTGCAGCAGGTAATCCGGAAGGCAAACGGAATATTGGCCTTTATTTTAAGGGGGATGGAGCATAAAAGCAGGGAAGTCATGCTACAACTGTACAGGGTGCTGGTGAGACCACACCTGGAGTACTGCGTTCAGTTCTGGTGCCCTTATTTAAGGAAGGACATATTTGCATTGGAGGCAGTTCAGAGAAGGTTCACTAGGTTGATTCCGGGTATGGAAGGGTTGTCTTATGAGGAAAGATTGAACAGGTTGGGTCTATACTCATTGGAGTTTAGAAGAATGAGAGGAGATCTTATTGAAACATATAAGATTCTGAGGGGACTCGATAGGGTAGATGCTGAGAGGATGTTACCCCTCATGGGGGAATCTAAAACTAGGGGGCATAGTCTCAGAATAAGGGGTCGCCCATTTAAGACGGAAATTAGGAGAAATTCCTTCTCCCAGAGGGTTGAGAACCTTTGGAATTCTTTGCCCCAAAAAGCTGTGGAGGCTGAGTCATTGAATACATTCAAGGCTGAGTTAGACAAATTTTTGATCAGCGAGGGAGTCAAAGGATATGGGGAAAGGGCGGGAAAGTGGAGATGAGGTCAGAATCAGATCAGCCATGATCTCATTGAATGGGGAGCAGGCTCGAGGGGCCGAATGGCCTACTCCTGCTCCTATCTCTTATGTTCTTATGTTCTACATTACGCCATCTTTAGAGGGTGAGCTCATTGGAGTCATGCTCTGTGCAGCCATCATGACATCTAATTACACTTTCAAGAACCCCAATGTTTTTGCCCCTATTTTGCTGCCTGAGAGATTGTTCTAGGCCTTTCTCACTCTTTAAGTAAAGGAGCTCTTCCTAATATCTCTTTTCAATTTCTTTTTACTAATTCCCATTTATTCCCTCTGGTTCTTTGCAAACTATGCAGCAATAAACTTATCTATCCAATTAGCAATTCATATAATCCAATGAGGTCCCTCATTAATTTACCTTAATGCCAGACTGGATAGCCCAAACTTCTCTAACCTTCCATCACAGCCAATCACTAAAAGTATAGTCCAACCAGTTGGACTATAACCTGGTGTTGTAAGATTCCTTACATTTGTCCACCCCAGTCCATCACCGGCATCTCCACATCATAAAAAAAGTAAACCAATCACTGGGGTTCAATACTAGAGGGAGAGAATGGAAAAGCAGAGAAGTTATGTTAAACTTGTATAGAACCTTTTTTAGACCGTGAACTGTTCTGGTCTCCATATTATGAAAAGGATATAGAGGCACTGGAGAAGGTGCAAAAAGATTCACAAGGATGATACCAGAACTGAGAGGTTATAACTATCAGGAAAGACTGAACAGGCTGGGGCTCTTTTCTCTAGAAAAGTGGAGACTGAGGGGTGACCTGACAGAGGTCTTTAAGATTATGAAAGGGTTTGATAGGGTAGACATGTAGAAAATGTTTCCACTTGTGGGGGAGTCCCAAACTAAGGGTCATAAATATAAGATAGTCACTAATAAATCCAATAGGGAATTCAGGAGAAACTTCTTTACCCAGAGAGTGGTGAGAATGTGGAACTCACTCCCACAAGGAGTAGTTGAGGTGAATAGTGTAGAGGCATTTAAGGGGAAGCTGGATAAACACATGAGGGGGAAAGGAATAGAAGGATATGCTGATAGGGTGAGATGAAGTAGGGTGGGAGGAGGCTCGTGTGGAGCATAAACACCAGCACAGGCCAGTTGGGCCGAATGGCCTGGTCCTGTGCTGTAGACTCGATGTAATTCTATGTGACGAGAGTTGCGTTGTATATCGGTTACGGTTTTTGGTGATACCACAACAGGGGGCAACTGAAGCAACTGTAATAAAGTCTGGTAATGAAGTCTGGTAAACTTGGCTTTGGTGGTTGTTGAGAGCACCAACAGGTGAGAGAGATCTCCCAAAGGCTTGTGACAATCTCCAAGCCTGGTTCAATGAGCGATGAATAAATCTACACTTCAACTTCTGAGTACAAGGGAGAGAATTTCAAATAGTCTCACAACTGGGAGAGAGCCCCACAGGCAGGCGAAGTGGGGTGAGGCTGATATTCTGTGTGGACTTTTTAGAAGGATCCAGAATGCTGAGGTGAAGTTGCAGCAGCAGCAGGTGCTGGTATAAATCTGGAGTCCTGGTTGAACGCTGGCGAAACCTAATTCCAAACATTTATCACACTTTCAGAGGTTCCCGTTTTAACTTTACTTTTCACTAATTTAAATTTATGTCCCGTGGTTGGGCTGCAATTTACTTTGGCGTAATATTCTGGCTTCACCCTGTCGACACCATTTAATATTTATGTATCTCAGAGGGGTCCCTCCTTTTTCAGTCTAAATCTTGAGCTTGCCCAACGGTTCTTCACAGCTCAGCTCCTTTACTCTTGGGATCATTCCTTCTGCTCTTCTCTGCACCTTCTCCAGTGTTTTGTAGCTGATGACATGCAATTGCTAACCTCCGTCTGTACCTACCGAACACACTTAATCTCTAAAAGCCCAGACAGTCCCAACATTGATATGTGAGTTTGCCAAGGTAGTTCTTGAATCAAATAACAGCCCATTCCTCAGTGAGAAAAACATACATCCCTCAAGCCTAGCGTGACTTGGGAATGTTGTGTGGGAGAGCTGGAATCCTAGCGTAGGAGATGCTGGTCACACAGCACCACAATCCTGATCTTGTGGAATTCTCATCCTTGCTTTCAATTCCCTCCATGGCCTCGCCCCTCCCTATCTCTGTAACCTCCTCCAGTCCTACAACCCTCCGAGATCTCTTGTCCATCCCCGATTTTCATCACTCCACCATTGGCGGCCGTGCCTTCAGCTGCCTGGGCCCTAAGCTCTGGAATTCCCTCCCTAAACCTCTCCGCCTCTCTCTCCTCCTTTAAGATGCTTCTTAAAACCTACCTCTGTGACCAAGCTTTTGGTCACCTGTCCTAATATCTCCTTATGTGGCTCGGTGTCAAATTTTGTTTGATAATCGCTCCTGTGAAGCACCTTGGGGCGTTTTACTACATTAAAGGTGCTATATAAATGCAAGGTGTTGTTTTGTTTATTAACCAGGCAGATCCCGGTTGTGCAGTGGGACATCTCATCAAGCGTGCTGGGTGCACAGCTTTAGGTTGTACTGAGTTTGGAATCGAGTCAGTTTTCTCCGCAAGGCTGTAATCTGGCACCGGTTACCCAGAAGTGAAGCTGCCGCTGCTAACGGACAGGGCCGGGCTTTGTTCCAGCCACCTTCAGGTTTGCTTTGGCTGTGGTTCCCAAGCCAGAGGGCTCTGGCTGTGTGACGGAAGAGTGGGGGCCCCTAGAAAGTGGGCAGCACTCTTTGTTGGCCTGGCAGCTGAAAATAATACCTGCGCTGGTTGCCGTGTGACACTGAGGATTTCTGCTGGTTGGTATTTCGAACATCACTGTTTAAATGTAACCACAGCGACCGTGCCAGGTCTCCTCCCGAGCGTCAACCCATTGCCAGGTTTTGCCTCTAGCTTCCTGCAGTGATTTAGTTACCACCTGCCATTCAGATAGGGAACAAACCACTGCAGAAAATCCAACAGGGTGGGGGTCAACGAGTTATGTTTTGGGGTGTCTTCATTCTCTTTTACTCTAGACAACTTCTCTAGGTGAATCCTAGCTCCCCATGTGCAAGGGTGTGTTTTCACTTGCCCAGATATCCAAGTAAATTTCTGATGTGCCCAGGATCATCCTGGAATGCAAAGATAACCCCCGGCTTCTCTTCCCCACTACAAACCGTGTCCTTAAACCCCTCTCCCCTGCCCCCTCCACTCTCACCTCCACCTTTGTGCGAGGAGTACGTGGACTTCTTTGTCATTAAGATCGAGATCATCTGTTCAGCTGCCTCTGCTGCTTCCCCTCCTTCCCCTAGCCTACTGAGCCAAACTTCCCCTACGGTTCCCCCCTGCCCTCGCCCTGAACTGATATCTTTCTCTAGTTTCTCTCCTATCTCCCCTCATGGCCTCTCTGAGCTCATCTTGTTCATGAGACCCACCTCCTACTGCCTCGACCCTAAACTGCTGAGCACCCAACTTCCCTTCCTGGCCCCCATGTTAGCTGATATTGTTATCGGTTCCCTCTCCTCAGGTACTGCCCCCCTCCCCTTCAAATCTGCTGTCATCACCCCCCTCCTCAAAAAACCCACCCTTGACCTCTCTGTCCCTGAAAACTACTACCCCATCTCCACCCTCCCTTTCCTCTCCAAAGTCCTTCAACGTTTTGTCGCCTCCCAAATCCATGCCCATCTTTCCTCCAACTCCATGTTTGAATCCCCCCAATCAGGTTTCCGTCCCTCCACAGTACTGAAATGGCCCTTTTTAAAATCACAAATGACATCCTATGTGACTGTGACGATGGTAAACTATCCCTCCTTATCCTTCTCCACCTGTCTGCAGCCTTTGACATGGGTGACCACACCATCCTCCTCCAACGCCTCTCCTCCGTCATCTAGCTGGGAGGGACTGCACTCGCCTGGTTCCATTCTTATCCATCCAGTCGCAGCCAGAGAATCTCCTGCAATGGCTTCTCTTCCCTCTCCCGCACCGTTAGCTCTGGATTCCCCCAAGGATCTATCCTTGGCCCCCTCCTATTCCTCATCTACATGCTGACCCTCGGCGACATCATCCGAAAACAAGTTAGGTTCCACATGTACGCTGAGGACACCCAGCTCTACCTCACCAGCACCTCCCTCGATCCCTCCACTGTCTCTCATTTATCACATTGCTCGTCTGACATCCTGTACTGGATGAGCAAAAATTTCCTCCAACTAAATATTGCGAAGACCGAAGCCATTGTCTTTGGTCCCCGCTGCAAATTCTGTTCTCTCACATCCAGTTCAATGTGGAGAAGTGCGAGATCATCCACTTTGGACCTAAGAAAGATAAATCAGAATATTTTCTAAATGGTGAGAAGCCAGGAACTGTGGAGGAGCAGAGAGATTTTGGGGCCCAAGCACAGAAATCACTAAAAACTAGTGGACAGGGACAAAAAATAATTAAAAAGGCCAATGGAATGTTGGCCTTTACCTCAAAGGGGGCTGGAATACACAGGGGTGGAAGTTATATTACAGTTTATATAAAGCTCTGGTCAGACCCCCGTCCGGAGAGACTGTGTTCAGTTCTGGGCACCGCACCTCAGGAAGGATATATTGGCCTTGGAGGGGGTGCAGCGCAGATTCACCAGAATGATACCGAGGCTAAAAGGGTTAAATTATGAGGACAGGTTGCACAGACTAGGCTTGTATTCCCTCGAGTATTGAAGATTAAGGGATGATCTAATCGAGGTGTTTAAGATGATTAAAGGATTTGATAGGGTCGATAGAGAGAAACTATTTCCTCTGGTGGGGGGAGTCCAGAACAAGGGGGCAGAACCTTAAAATTAGAGCCAGGCCGTTGAGGGGTGATGTCAGGAAGCACTTCTTCACACAAAGGGGAGTGGGAATCTGGAACTCTCTCCCCCAAAAAGCTGTTGAGGCTGGGGGTCAACTGAAAATTTCAAAACTGAGATGGACAGATTTTTGTTGGGTGAGGGGGTTAATGGTTACAGAACCAAGGCGGGTAAATGGAGTTAAAATACAGATCAGCCATGATCCAATTGAATGGCGGAACAGGCTCGATGGGCTGAATAGCCTTCTTCTGTTCCTATGTTCCAATACCATCCCTCTCCTGCCTCAGGCTGAAGCCGACCTTTTGCAATCTCAGTGACCTATTTGACCCTGAGCTGAGCTTTGACCCCATATACTCTCTGTCACCAAGACCGCCTACTTCCACTCCGTAACATCGCCCGTCTCCGCCCCTGCCTCAGCTCATCTGCTGCTGAAACCCTCATCCATGCCTTTGTTACCTCCAGACTCGATTATTCCAATGCTCTCCTGGCCGGCCTCCCATCTTCCACCCTCCATAAACTTGAGCTCATCCAAAACCCTGCTGCCCGTATCCTAACTCCCACCAAGTCCTGTTCACCCATCACCCCCTGTGCCCGCTGACCTACATTGGCTCCCGGTTCAGGAACGCCTCAATTTTAAAATTCTCATCCTTCTTTTCAATCCTGCCATGCCCTCCATCTGCTGCTGTTGTTCCTTCATGAAGCAAAAGGGGGAATCCCAATAGGACCCTCAGTGTGCCCTGTCTGTGATTGGCTCTTTAAATATCTGCCTCTTGTAGGATCAGACAGGATGGGATACGGAGAGTGAGGGGGAGAGTGGGATTAGACTGGGTGGGATATTAAAGGGTACGGGGAGTGAGGGGAGAGTGGGATTAGACTGGGTGGGATATTAAAGGGTACGGGGAGTGAGGGGAGAGTGGGATTAGACTGGGTGGGATATTAAAGGGTACGGGGAGTGAGGGGGAGAGTGGGATTAGACTGGGTGGGATATTAAAGGGGACGGGGAGTGAGGGGGAGAGTGGGATTAGACTGGGTGGGATATTAAAGGGTACGGGGAGTGAGGGGAGAGTGGGATTAGACTGGGTGGGATATTAAAGGGTACGGGGAGTGAGGGGGAGAGTGGGATTAGACTGGGTGGGATATTAAAGGGTATGGGGAGTGAGGGGGAGAGTGGGATTAGACTGGGTGGGATATTAAAGGGTACGGGGAGTGAGGGGAGAGTGGGATTAGACTGGGTGGGGTATTAAAGGGTACGGGGAGTGAGGGGGAGAGTGGGATCAGACTGGGTGGGATATTAAAGGGTACGGGGAGTGAGGGGGAGAGTGGGATTAGACTGGGTGGGATATTAAAGGGTACGGGGAGTGAGGGGGAGAGTGGGATTAGACTGGGTGGGATATTAAAGGGTACGGGGAGTGAGGGGAAGAGTGGGATTAGACTGGGTGGGATATTAAAGGGTACGGGGAGTGAGGGGAGAGTGGGATTAGACTGGGTGGGATATTAAAGGGTATGGGGAGTGAGGGGGAGAGTGGGATTAGACTGGGTGGGATATTAAAGGGTATGGGGAGTGAGGGGGAGAGTGGGATTAGACTGGGTGGGATATTAAAGGGTACGGGGAGTGAGCAGGAGAGTGGGATTAGACTGGGTGGGATATTAAAGGGTACGGGGAGTGAGCAGGAGAGTGGGATTAGACTGGGTGGCTCATGTGGACGAAAATACCGCATGGAGTGGGTGGGCCGAATGGCCTTTTCCTGTACTAGAATATTTCATGATTAACCAATGTGATTCATTTGGCTGGCACCTTGGTGCTGATTCTCAAATAATGTTTCGTAAAGCCAAACATTGCCGCTGGGAGCTGGGTTTGACTGGTTGGATTTCTCTGCTGCAATTGGACTTCTCGTATTTGGCCATGGGCTTCGTACAGTGTTCCAAGAAATGTCAATGAATTCTGTCCGAAACACAAGTGTGAACTGTGTGACTCTGTCCATCTTAAAAGGAGGGGCAGTGTGTGGTTGCATTGTGATATTGGACATTGGCCTGAGTGTCACCTACAAGTCCCTGGAGCCTGCCTGACAACCAGATGTGATCTGATCTCTCACTTGTGACAAGTTCTTTTTCTATTGGTTCTGTACAGGGAATTCTCAGATTCTCTCACACTGCAGCCTAGAGATTGTGCTCTAAGGCAGCCACGCACTCTGCTGGCAGAACTTTGCACCAATCAAAACTTTACGAGTCTAACATTGTCCTCCAAACATTATTTGAAGGACTACAATCCTTGGGGAATGAGCCTTGCTCACTGGTAACATTCCTGCCTCTGGGTTGGAAGGTCATGGGGTCGAGCCCCATTCCAGGCAACTAAGAGACCAGAGTTCCGGTCTCTGAAGGTTGGGTTGATATCCATTGGGGGATACTTGTGACTGATGGGACTGGGATGCCCCTCCATGGTATCTAGCCAGTTCCCCTGGTAGAGACTTTTCTCCTCCCAAGAACCTGATCGTGTAAAAAGGGACTTTGTTACAGAAACAATCCAGAGCGCAATCTGCTGGATGTAAAAGCAGTGGAGGAAACAGGTCGCCTCGTGTTCCGCTAGGCACGGGGAGAAGCAGGACCCTCGAATGTTAGCAGTGGAATCTCTGCAGTGCGGTTCGAATACTCTCACCCCCATTGTTGTGTGAGTGGTTTGAGGCCTGCACCTCAGTGAGGAGGAGAGAGGGAAGGACGAGGAGCACCAGCCTCAAACCCAGAGAACTGCTTCTCCTGCCACTCCGACACAAAGCAGCATTAAAGAGATAAAACCAAGGATCTGGATTGGCCCTCTGTCCGAACTGAAGGGGGGGGGCGGGGAGTGTTACCAGTGGAGGCAACGATGGGGGTTCCTGAAAGATGGAAACCCACAGACACAAAGAAGGTTCATTTTCCACCTTCCATCTCGGAATGAGTCCAAAGTCGGAACTTGCTCACCAATACTCTTCCTCCCCAATCTTCACACACTCCATCTCCTGCTCCTATATTAACAAGAGTCTAAGAGTCTGTCAGATATCGTGCAAAATTTCATCATCGCCACTTTGCTTGAAGTCATTTCATTTTCCCAATTCATTCGCCCTTATATTGGATATTGTTGAGGTTTATAATTAAGTACATAACACTTAACATTGGGAGGAGTGGTGTCTTCCAAACTGAGCAGCTCGAACGGCATCATCTATCTCCATCACTTTAATGATCATCCCCATTAATCTGTGGTAAACTAATAAAGTAAGCACTTTTTACCAGAACTTCATTAAATCCTTAGTACATTAATACGTCTTACTTAGTGTCCGTTAAGCGTTTTATGCTGCAAAATTACCTGATCAAGTATTCCCCCCGGAACATGTGTAGACGAGGGGCCTGTCAGCCAGGCATGCTGTCTCCTCATCTGAGCAAAGGCTCCACATAAAAACCTGGTGCCTCTAAATTGAATTTGTGATACTCGACATCAGATGGGCCTGCAGTCAGAGATTAATTTGACTGATCAAGTTATAACGTAGCAGGGGTGGGTAATAAATCATTGAGCTGTCAGGCAGACAGGCACTGACTTAACTGAGAGGGACTGCGCACACTGGGGCTCTTTAATTTCTATCAGACCGGCTCTTTTTGTACAAGTTTGTCTCCCTTGATCGGGGCGGCTGACTCTCTGCGAGTGTTGTGACACCCGTCACAGAGCAACTCTCCAACCAGACTTTCCGCAGTGTTGAAAGTTATCGGGAAGTCGAGAGAGTTGGAAGTGTTGCTAGGTGACGGCAGTGGGAATACGAAACAATTGGTGTGATGATAATACTCATCGGGGTGGATCAGGACTCTGTGCGATGGTGTAAAATGGGTGATAGTGTAAAACGGGTGATAGTGAGTCGGCAGCTCGTTTTACACTATTAGCCGTTTTACACTTTCGCACAGAGTCCTGATCTACCCCCTGTGACTTTTATTCAAGGATGTAATCTCCACCAACGAGCTGATTGATGGTCACTTTCAGCAATGGTGCAAAACACAAATGATGGGACGGGGGGTTTACGTCTGTGATTCCCCTCTTGGTGATGGACAGGGGTCTGTCTGTGATTCCCCCACTCAGTGATGGGACGGGGGTCTGTGTCTGATTCCCCCTCTCGGTGATGGGATGGGGGTTTGTGTCTGTGATTCCCCCTCTCAGTGATGGGACAGGGGTCTGTGTCTGTGATTCCCCCTCTCAGTGATGGGACTGGGGTCTGTGTCTGATTCCCCCACTCGGTGATGGGACGGGGGTCTGTGATTCCCCCTCTCAGTGATGTGACGGGGGTCTCTGTCTGTGATTCCCCCTCTCGGTGATGGGACGTGGTGGGATTTGAACTCGCATTCTCTGGATTATTATTCAGTAAAATGATCCCTTTACCACTGTACCTCGTGCTGCTGTTACCCTGAGACGAGAGTCACCTCGGGTTTCTAAGGCTCCCTCCACCACCACTCAGTCTCATCTGACTCAAGGACCATCTCGTAGAAGTAGCAGATCAGGAGCTCGGGCGAGTCGGGTCGTTGTACAAAGCTGGACAAGGTATCATGAAGTGTGTGCAGACAGGGTGAATATTGTTCTGTGAACATTACTTGAGTACACTGAATTCTGAGTTCAGTTCTATGTATGCTTGCAAAATTCTGGCATTTGGATGATGGCAAGGGGAAAGTAGCCTTCTGTCTTATGAGGCCACTTGGCAGAAATATTTGACAGTGAGGGACTTTGTGAGGGGGAGATGTGGCAGGTGTGAAATGGCATTGATTGGAGTGTCAACTTTTATTCATTGAAAGCGCTGGGCTATCAGTCGCAACCTCCTTTCTGTTCCCGCTGCCTGTCCTGTCCCACATCCTCTCCCTCCTGAATCTGCGGGACTTCAGGTGATTCCCTCTCCCATCTCCCTCATCTTCCTCTTCAGCCTCCGAAAGCAGCGAATCTGTCTTTGTTGCGATGTTATGTTTCACGAAGCGAGCTGCAGTCATTCCTGAGTCTCTGGCTGGGGTCTACCGCAAGGCTCCACCACATTTATCCAGTCCCCTAAAACGAGACTTGAGAATGCCTATTGTCAGCTCCAAGACACTTCTTGTAATACTCTGGAGTTACAACACGGAAACAGGCCACTCGGCCTAAGTGGTCGGTGTTGGCGTTTACCCTCCACGCTGAGCAAGTAGTTCTATTCACATCTAACTACCCTGTTCCCATATCCCTTCAAACCTGTAGTGGGGAGAACCACATTATATCTGTTATCGCCCTTACTGGAGTCATGAGCCATGAGTGCTGGGGTAGCATTCACTAATCACGTCATGAGGGCCGGTATGGTGGATTATCACACGATGAAAGGGTCCTGACAGCTGCCTGGATATCTGCCTGACGTGCGAGTTATGGTTATTGTATTGAATATTAGCTGCGTACTAATAGAACAAAAGCTTTTCCCCAATCATGAAATTGAGGAGGATCTCATGCGGGTCTTCGAGTGCAATTACCCTTTGTACTTGCCGGCCTGTACAATTGGATGCCTCTCTCCCTTTGATTCTCTAGTTCCACTGGGAAGGATGTGAATTGAACAGCCCTCCTGAATAGAGCATCAGCCCCTTCTTGATGCAATGGTGCGTCGCTGCCTGCATAATGGGACTAAGGTGTTGCCTTGAGATATTGCGGGAAAAATTGGAAAAGGGCCTATTATTGGGCGGGGGCAGCACGATCCGCTATTACCCCGTGCCCATTGGCTCCTGCACAGCCGGGACGAGACCTTCGTCAGGCCTGAGGACTTACCTGCAATTCACACTTCCCACCAGCAGGGGGGAGCCCCAATCTCTTAAAGGCAGAATGTCTCTTAAAATCTCTTAAAGGGAAGATGTTTCATAGAAATCTCTTAAAGGTAGCCAGTACCTGCTGAAAATAACAGTCTGCTGTCTGCACGGAGTCTGAACGGAGATCAGACATCGCACAGGTAAAACACAGATGCAGGTCCCATCCCTGTGTTTACACACTGATGAGTTATGTTAAAACATTGAATAAAGGTTGTGCACCACTAAATCCCACATCCTCCAATCTCCACACCAGACCTCACCAATCTGCCGATCTGAGTTTGTACCAGGCCTGTGAGAGTGCATGCACCAAGGTTCTCTGCTGATGCACTAGAGACCTTGGTGCAAGAGGTGGACAGAAGGAGGGACATCCTATATCCGCAGGGCAAGGGCAAGAGACCCTCCAGACATATCTCCAAAAGGCAGTGGGAGGCAGCGGGGGACGCAGTCAATGTCAGGCCCACAGCATCATGAACATGGAGGCAGTGCAGGAAGAAGTTCAATGCTTTGACATGAGTGGTCAAGGTGAGTGAGGTCTTATATATTTGGACTTTCATGATGCCACATAGACATCAGTGTTCCTTAAAGGGGCAGGACAGGCACTTAGCTGAATGTGTGTGTGATGAGCACCTGGTGCTCAGTCTCGCTGGCTACACTGCTCTTTCTGCGTTAAGTTTATCAAACAAAGGCATTAAGTGTTTGGCCGCTAAACCGAGAGCAATCACTTCTTTTTTTATATTAGTTCTCGGGATGTGGGCATCGCTGGCGAGGCCGGCATTTATTGCCCCTCCCGAGCTGCCCTGAGAAGGTGTTGGTGGGCCGCCTTCTTGAACCAATGGTAATAGTTTGATACAAACTGAGTGTCTCGCTCGGCCACTTCAGAGGGCAGTTAAAAGTCAACCACGTTGGCGTGGGACTGGAGTCACATATAGGCCCAGACCGGGTAAGGATGGCAGGTTTCCTTCCCTAAAGGACATTAGTGAACCAGTTGTGTTTTTATGACAATCTGACAGTTTCGTGGTCACTTTTACTGAGACCAGATCTTTATTACCTGATATTATTAAACTGAATTCCAATTCTCAAACTACAATAGCGGGATTTGAACTCACATTCTCTGGATTATTAGTCCAGTAACAGAACCCCTACATCATCGTACCCCTGAACTTATATCGCTTGGGCTCATCCAGGATCAGAAGGCAAACCCCAGAGCCCTAGTACCCTGTGACCAGCTTGGGAGAGCCATCAGGCCTGGGACTGGGCCTGGGGCTGAGCCTGAGCCTGGGCCTGGGACTGGGACTGAGCCTGGGACTGGGCCTGGGCCTGCGACTGAGCCTGGGTCTGGGACTGGGCCTGGGACTGGGCCTGAGCCTGGGTCTGGGACTGGGCCTGGGACTGAGCCTGGGACTGGGCCTGGGCCTGCGACTGAGCCTGGGTCTGGGACTGGGCCTGGGGCTGGGACTGAGCCTGGGACTGGGCCTGGGCCTGCGACTGAGCCTGGGACTGGGCCTGGGCCTGCGACTGAGCCTGGGTCTGGGATTGGAACAGGGACAGAGACTGAGCTTGCGACTGGGACTGGGCCTGGGGCTGGGACTGGGCCTGGGGCTGGGCCTGGGACTGGGACTGGGCCTGGGGCTGAGCCTGAGCCTGACTTCCCTGATGTGGCTGCTTAATTCATTATGATTAATGCAATAAGTGCCCTAACCGTGTTTGCTGACATAACCAGTTAATGGGGTCAATAATCCATAAAAAAGTTAATAAACCCCTCATTAGATTCACAATTAGGCGCAATTAAAGGCTTTAATGAAATAAGGTTCCTCGGTTTAGATGGAATTTAATTAGTCTGATTACAATGTAGTGCCGGTGTCAGGGAACCGGAGAGGGGGAGGGGGAGGGAGGGGGAGAGCAGGGGGAGGCGAGGAAGGGGGGAGGGAGGGAAGGGAGAGGGAGGGGGAGAGCAGGGGGAGGTGAGGAAGGGGGGAGGGAGGGAAGGGAGAGGGAGGGGGAGAGCAGGGGGAGGTGAGGAAGGGGGGAGGGAGGGAAGGGAGAGGGAGGGGGAGAGCAGGGGGAGGCGAGGAAGGGGGGAGGGAGGGAAGGGAGAGGGAGGGGGAGAGCAGGGGGAGGCGAGGAAGGGGGGAGGGAGGGAAGGGAGAGGGAGGGGGAGAGCAGGGGGAGGCGAGGAAGGGGGGAGGGAGGGGAAGGGGGGAGGGAGGGGCGGCCTGTTCGCTGATTCACAGACGGTTATTAACCATTTCAGAGCCGGGGCTGAGCATTTCCCTCCAATGCCTGCATGAAATAAAAGGCCTATGGTCGCACACACCCCCACACAGACACCCACACACATACATACACATACACCTGCTCACATACCCACACACACCCCCACACACACGCACACAAACACACATGGACACATGCTCACACACACATGTACACACACATGCATGCGAGCATGTGCACACTCATGTACACACACACATACACACACATATTCACACACGTACTAGGGTTCCCAACCCTCCCGGATTGTCCTGGAGTCTCCCGAATGTAAATATTAATCTCCCAGACTCTCCTGAGAGCAATTAGGGAGATAAATCACAGGGATATTTTCTTCTCCGGGTTGAGTGCAGCAGGGCCACATCCCGCCCGGGACGCAATGCAACCCAGCGCCTGCAGCTCTGGCCACCCGTGTGATAGATGGAGTGCTTTCTGGAGCACAGAGGCTTGTGGTTATTATCGCTGCCATTATTGACTAAATGGTTTAATTACAGATATAAATACCCAGTGTGTAAATGAGTTAGAATTACAGATATAAACTCCCGCCACCTGCTATAGAAACTGCCTGAATATCACCACCAAAGACAGAGGGAAGGAGAAAGGGAGGAAGAAAGATATGTTTATTATTCAGGACATCCCAAAATGCTTGACGGCCAATGAGATCAATAGAAAGGAGAATCAGGCGGTTTCTATAACGTGCGGCCGCTCCGTGAGCGCGGTTCACGCCCGGTCGACACGTTGAAAATCGACCCCTTCCCTCCTCCCTCGCCCCTCCTCGGGCTACGGCCCCTCTCCCAGCCTGCAGTCCGGCTCTGGCTCTGGTTATACAGGTGAAACCGGACTCCAGGTGAGCTGCCCATCTCACTGCTCTTCTGTCAGCGTGGGCTGGGCAGTCTGTCGATGACAGGAGGGCGGGGAGTCAGAGGCCTTTAATCTTGCAGTAGCTTCATGTCCCTGGATCAGGACCTCACCTAAGCCCTGGATTGTGTTTGTTTAGCAGGCTGCCCGCTGTGATCTTTCCTTATCTTGCGCTCCCTGTCCATTGTCTTATCATCACTGACAGCCTGCTTGTTGTTTTTACCTTGTATTAGTCGGGCCATCAGCCACGACCTTTAACCCCCCCCCCCCAGCGTCTTGTCTTTCTTTCTTCCAGCCCAGGGCTGCAGCCAAGAGGAGAGAGAGGAGGAGGGTGAGTGTCGGAGACTGTCTGGATTGGCAGCTGCTAAATCGTTGCTTCTGTTTCTCCAGGCTCTGTAAAGCTGCTTTTATTCCAGCCCCGACACAGCTCCGCACATCTGTATCGACACACACAGCTCCAAACATCTGCACTGACACACACTGCTGTTCACATCTGTACCAAGACACACAAATCCACACCTCTGTACCAACACACAGAGATCTGCACATCTGTACCTATACATGCAGCTCCGCACATCTGTACATCTGCACTGGTAAACAATTTTACAACACCAAGTTATAGTCCAGCAATTTTATTTTAAATTCACAAGCTTTCGGAGATTTTCTCCTTCCTCAGGTAAATGTTTCAAGATCTCCTTGAAGCCTACGCATTGAAATGCGTAGGCTTCAAGGAGATCTTGAAACATTTACCTGAGGAAGGAGAAAATCTCCGAAAGCTTGTGAATTTAAAATAAAATTGCTGGACTATAACTTGGTGTTGTAAAATTGTTTACAATTGTCAACCCCAGTCCATCACCGGCATCTCCACATCACATCTGCACTGGGTAAGTTTTGAAAGTTTAGACGGTGGGAGTGGATCTACGTTCAGACAACACCGGCCCACTCCCACCTCCCCCACACCCCAGCCTCCTCCCAGCCCCCGTCCCCCCGCCAGCCCCCATACCCCATGTCCAGGGCTCCCTCCCCCACTGATATACCCCAAATCTCCCTGCTGTTTCCCAGGACCCCGATATTCCCTCCTCCTATTCCGAGCCTCATTTGTTGCGACTTTCCTCTCACTGGAATTATCCCCTATCTGGGAATAGGTGTCCTGCACAGTAACTAAATATTGTTCACTATCAGACAGTCTTGGAGCCAACATTCCTCCCACTCCGCCAGCTTCTCAATTGTTAGTAGAGTAACAGAAAAATCCCTTCAACATAAGGCATCAGAATTAAAGCTGTTGAGTTAAATCCAGCTGATTCTGGACGTCTCCTCCTCAGAAACACCCGTCAGCCTCTCGGAGCTCCCTCGGGTCCCAGGCCTTTCTATCCTTTGTTTCCTACTCCAGTTGAGGGCACGGTTTTTTCGATTGTGGCACTGACAGCCCAGCAGGATTTCCTCAACCACTTGATGATCTGTTTACTGTTTATGTATCGCCCCCAACCCCCACTGCAATTAGACCAGGCTCTGCACCCAAACAAACAGGCAACAGGTCAGAAACACACAACACTCACTCAGACAGGCTGGAGCCACTGTGGGCCTCAGGCTCCAGCCAAGGAGACTGATAGTTTCACTGTAAAGAAGGTTTCCAGCACTGGACCCATGTCACGGGAGCATCCCTCCGACACTCAATCATCGCCACACGTTATTTAGTCGAGTGAATTCATGCAAATTTCGATTCGATTTACTGGCGTCGGTCAGCCGGTCATTGTCAGGGGGTCTCTGGCCATTCGCACGTGCCGGAGGAGGCAGTCTGAGAGAGAGCAGTGAGACCACACGCAGTGTCCAGGCAGTGGACATTCTGAAATTATCCTCAACCCACAGCTGAAGCCAGTTGGCTGAATTCTTCGATTGTCAACACCTAAAGTCAGTGTGGGAAATGTTGGCTTTTGTAAGGTGTTAGGGACGTAGAAACAGGAGGAGGCCATTCAGCCCCTCGAGCCTGTTCCACCATTCAATTAGATCATGGCTGATCTATATCTTAACCCCATTTACCCGCCTTGGTTCCATTTCCCTTAATCCCCTCACCCAACGAAAATCGATCAATCTCAGTTTTGACATTTTCAATTGACCCCCAGCCTCAACAGCTTTTTTGGGGGAGAGAGTTCCAGATTCCCACTCCCCTTTGTGTGAAGAAGTGCTTCCTGACATCACCCCTGAACGGCCCGGCTCTAATTTTAAGGTTCTGCCCCCTTGTTCTGGACTCCCCCCACCAGAGGAAATAGTTTCTCTCCATCTACCCTATCAAATCCTTTAATCATCTTAAACACCTCGATTAGATCACCCCTTAATCTTCGATACTCAAGGGAATACAAGCCTAGTCTCTGCAACCTGTCCTCGTAATTTAACCCTTTTAGCCCCGGTATCATTCTGGTGAATCTGCGCTGCACCCCCTCCAAGGCCAATATATCCTTCCTGAGGGGCGGGGCCCAGAACTGAACACAGTCTCTCCGGACGGGGGTCTGACCAGAGCTTTATATAAACTGTAATATAACTTCCACCCCTGTGTATTCCAGCCCTCTTGAGATAAAGGCCAAGATTCCATTAGACTTTTAAATTATGCTTTGCATCTGTCCACTAGTTTTTAGTGATAGAAGGGGATACAGCCCCATCGCCCGTGCACCTGATCACGACACTCCGAGACACCACACAGGATAGGGTCTGAGAGGCAATTCTCCTCTCATCCCTAATCACCAACCTCACCCTCTCCCTGTCACAATGTTCCTGGTCTCTGTTGGATCAGTCCAACTATGGTCAACTTTCCACCAAACTTTCCTCTCCCGTTCCTCCTCCTGCCCTATATATCACCCTGTACAAACCTGGGGAACGCCTCGCCCCCCCACCCCGGACTTCTCTCTCTCCTACAATCCATGGGCTTTCAAAACCCAAACGTGATGTTGTCGAGTCAAACAACAAGCTTTTCCTTGTAGCCTGATGGGGAGTGTGATTAGAAGCGATTTCGCACTGACGAAGCAGGATTTAAGTCTCGGATTGGCTGGGGTTTGATGGAGAGTTAAGAGTTGTTGAAGGAACAGGGATTGTTTACCATGAGAGAGGAAACTGAGCCTCTCGGAGGCAGCTTTAGGGACAAAGGAGGTGAGGGAGCTTCACGCAAGATCAGAGGAGATGAAGATCGGGACATTGCACTGAGAGATAACGAGGGGACGTGAGGATTAGGGCTGTGATCTGTGAGAAGTTGATGAATTTCGAGTGGAATCAACCACAAGAATGGATAAGGTGGAGGAGTCAGATATAGGCCAGACCATAGGAACATAGGGACAGGAGTAGGCCATTCAGCCCCTCGAGCCTGCTTCACCATTTGATAAGATCATGGCTGATCTGTGATCTAACTCCATATACCTGCCTTTGGCCCATATCCCTTAATACCTTTGGTTGCCAAAAAGCTATCTATCTCAGATTTAAAATTAGCAATTGAGCTAGTATCAATTGGCATTTGCGGAAGAGAGTTCCAAACTTCTACCACCCTTTGTGTGT
Organism: Heptranchias perlo; assembly: GCF_035084215.1. Lineage (NCBI taxonomy): Eukaryota > Metazoa > Chordata > Chondrichthyes > Hexanchiformes > Hexanchidae > Heptranchias > Heptranchias perlo. The sequence continues at coordinate 2,588,902 of NC_090345.1, read as the reverse complement.
AGAAATGTTTTCTAATCTCACTCCTGAAAGGTCTGGCTCTAATTTTTAGACTGTGCCCCCTACTCCTAAAATCCCCAACCAGCGGAAATAGTTTCTCTCTATCCATCCTATCTGTTCCCCTTAATATCTTATTAATTCAATCGGATCACCCCTTAACCTTCGAAACTCTAGAGAATACAACCCCAATTTGTGTAATCTCTCCTCGTAACTTAACCCTTGAAGTCCGGGTATCATTCTAGTAAACCTACGCTGCACTCCCTCCAAGGCCAGTTTGTCCTTCCGAAGGTACGGTGCCCAGAACTGCTCACAGTACTCCAGGTGCGGTCTAACCAGGGTTTTGTATAGCTGCAGCATAACTTCTGCCCCCTTGTACTCTAGTCCTCTAGATATAAAGGCCAGCATTCCATTAGCCTTCTTGATTATTTTCTGCACCTGTTCATGACACTTCAATGATCTATGTATCTGAACCCCTAAGTCCCTTTGGACATCCACTGTTTTTAACTTTTTTGATCCAAAGTGGATGACCTCACATTTGTCGACATTGAATTCCAGTTGCCACAGTTTTGCCCATTCACCTAATCTATCAATATCGCTTTGTAATGTTATGTTTTCATCGACACTGCTTACAATGCCACCAATCTTTGTGTCATCGGCAAACTTAGATATAAGACTTTCTATGCCTTCATCTAAGTCGTCAATAAATATTGTGAATAATTGAGGCCACAAGACAGATCCCTGCAGGACTCCACTAGTCACATCCTGCCAATGTGAGTACCTACCCATTATCCCTACTCTCTGTCGCCTTTCGCTCAGCCAATTTCCTAACCAAGTCCGTACTTTTCCCTCGATTCCCTGGGCTTCTATCTTAGCTAACAGTCTTATTTGGGACTTTATCAAACGCCTTCTGGAAGTCCATATAAATAACATCCATTGACATTCCCCTGTCCACTACTTTAGACCAGGTATCTATGATTCTATATATAACCTCCCGAACCCCTCGATTAGATTCCAGCCTGTAACTCACTCCCGGGTATCTATTATTCTATATATAACCTCCCGAGCTCCCCGATTAGATTCCAGCCTGTAACTCACTCCCGGGTATCTGTTATTCTACATATAAACCACCCAAACCCCTCGATTAGATTCCAGCCTGTAACTCACTCCCGGGTATCTGTTATTCTATATATAAACCCCCCGAACCCCGCGATTAGATTCCAGTCTGTAACTCACTCCCGGGTATCTGTTATTCTATATATAAACCCCCCGAACCCCTCGATTAGATCCCAGCCTGTAACTCACTCCTGGGTATCTGTTATTCTATATATAAACCACCCGAACCCCTCGATTAGATTCCAGCCTGTAACTCACTCCCGGGTATCTGTTATTCTATATATAAACTCCCCAAACCCCTCGATTAGATTCCAGCATGTAACTCATTCCCGGGTATCTGTTATTCTATATATAAACCACCCGAACCCCTCGATTAGATTCCAGTCTGTAACTCACTCCCGGGTATCTGTTATTCTATATATAAACCACCCGAACCCCTCGATTAGATTCCAGTCTGTATCTCACTCCCGGGTATCTGTTATTCTATATATAAACCCCCCGAACCCCTCGATTAGATTCCAGTCTGTAACTCACTCCCGGGTATCTGTTATTCTATATATAAACCCCCCGAACCCCTCGATTAGATTCCAGTCTGTAACTCACTCCAGGGTATCTGTTATTCTATATATAAACCCCCCGAACCCCTCGATTAGATTCCAGTCTGTAACTCACTCCAGGGTATCTGTTACCGACACACAGACTGAGACAGAGACTGAGACCGAGAGTGAGACTGAGTCAGAGACAGACAATGACACACAGACTGAGACAGAGAATGACACACAGACTGAGACAGAGTCAGTGACAGACAATGACACACAGACTGAGACAGAGAACGACACACAGACTGAGACAGAGAACGACACACAGACTGAGACAGAGTCAGAGACAGACAATGACACACAGACTGAGACAGAGAACGACACACAGACTGAGACAGAGTCAGAGACAGACAATGACACACAGACTGAGACAGAGAACGACACACAGACTGAGACAGAGACAGAGACTTGTACAAGTGTCTAGAATGCAAATGTGGGAGCTGTCCAATCAGCACTATCCACTCTAACCTGTTCTAGTTACTGGCACTGACCGACACCCTTCAGTTACTGACCCTAACCTGAGCTGGTTACTGTTACTGACACCCTTCAGTTACCCACACTAACCTGCTCTAGTTCCTGTTACTGACCGAGGGGTGATAGAGCACTAAGGACCACGCCCCTCCCCCACAGTTAGCAGGCACCAGCTCCCACCCTGAGTCTTTGACAGAGCCATTCGAGGAAGCTGTGAGTGTTTATCTGGTGCACACGGTAAGCTTGGAGGTGCTCAGTTAGTGGTAAAGAAGACGGCTCGCCACCACCTTCTCAAGGGCATTAGGGATGGCCAATAAATGCCGGCCTCGCCAGCGACGCCCACATCCCATGAACGAATAAAAAAAACCACAGCCGGGTTGCAGGTGGGGTGTTATCGACCCCAGCACCCCCTGGGCTGTGGGTCTGTGGCCCCAGATCACCATCCAGTGCCTGAGGTTGTACCCATGCAGATGTGGGGCGAGGATGGCATTGAAACATATTTACAGAAAAACTTATAAAAATGTTTTACATTAATGTTGATGTAATTAAATATTTCCTATTAAATAAACATAGTATTTCAGACAAAATCTTACGTATAGGAACACTATGATTAAAGTTCTTCAATCTTTCCAACTTTAGATTGCAGCTAACCTTGCTGATTGGTGTGCGTACCGCCAGGTTTATTAAACCATTGACTGACTGCCATGCACGCACATTTTGCAGTCTGGGATGGCATTGGGTCCACTGTGTGAATCGTACAACTAACGGGGTCCTGGGGGTCAGTCCTCAGTCTGCTGACCTCAGCCTCAGCCTGGATTCTGCTGATTGCTCTCCCCTGCTAGACATGCCAGTCTTGGGCAGCCAATGAGGATAGAGATACTGTTGTGTAGGGGATCTGTTACTGGACCCAGGGAACGTGAGTTCAAATCCCACCGCGGGCAGTCTGAGAATTGGAATTCAGATTTTTTTTTAAAGCTGCTCTCAGTAAAAGCGACCATGAAATTGTCGGAACCCAACTGGTTCACTCATGTCCTTTAGGAAAGGACCCCTGTCGTCCTTCCCCGGTCTGGGCCTCTATGTGACTCCAGTCCCACACCAACGTGGTTGACTCTTAACTGCCCTCTGGTGTGGCCTAGCGAGACACCCAGTTTGTATGAAACCCGCTACCAATGGCTCACCACCACCTTCTCAGGGCAACTAGGGACGAGCAATAAATGCCAGCGACGCCCACATCCCGAGAATGATTTTTTTTAAAGAGTGGGGCCCCCATGGTCAAACAGTCATGGTCACAGTGTGGGCTTGAACCTGTAGAGTGGACGCTGGGCCGAGGTTTCGGGGAAGGACCGGTGAATGTGAAACCCGGACCCCAGTGAGAGCCAGCACCCTCAGGGGAGGAGGGGAAAAGGACATCCCAACATATAAAAACCTAAATACAACAATTATTTTGTATTTAATGTGGTGTAAAGTACCCAGGGCTGTTCCAACTCCACCAACTCTTCACAGAACGACTCAGCGAGCTGATCCTCACATTCCCACCAGTCACAGGATGTGCTGAGCGAGAAGGTCGGTATCCATGGAGATGGCAGGCTTCTCCCCCACCCTGACCTTGAACTCCCTGTGCATTCCCCAGAGAAGTCCCCACGAGCCCCCTCTGACCTCACCAGCTGTTTGTTCCAGAGCTGAGCTGCTGCCTCGGGACCCCTCCCTCACCCTCCCACCCCCCCCCCCGCAACCCGTGCTCTCATTCTGGGAGGGATGCTGGGAGACTCTGCCCCAATTCAAAGTAATGTCAGCTCTCAGAGGCCTTTGAAATTCGTCTCATCACTCCGACTCTCCATGGAGGCTCTTGGTCCAGGTTTGGGGCCTCCTCCACCTGACATCTCTCTGGGGTTCTCTCCTGAAGGTGGTGACTCTCACTGGGGGAGGGTCACACTGGAGCTGGGAGATGTCCAGGACCTCATTCAAATGGTCGTTCTTGATTTGACTGTGGGGACCGGGTGTTCCACCAGAACTCCGGCAGGACCACCAGCGAAGCAGCAGGGGGCCCGGTTGTGCAGGGCTCTCTGCTGTTCCCGGAAGTTTCCCGGTTGCCTTGTAAGAGGCAGAACCTCTGCCCACCACTTGCAAAGGAAATGTGCACCAGGGTCCGGGGCCAGGGTCCGGGGCCAGGGTCTGGGGCCAGGGTACGGGGCCAGGGTCCGGGGCCAGGGTCCGGGGCCAGGGTCTGGGGCCAGGGTCCAGGGCCAGGGTATAGGGCCAGGGTATGGGGCCAGGGTACGGGGCCAGGGTACGGGGCCAGGGTACGGGGCCAGGGTATAGGGCCAGGGTCCGGGGCCAGGGTCTGGGGCCAGGGTCTGGGGCCAGGGTCTGGGGCCAGGGTCCGGGGCCAGGGTACGGGGCCAGGGTCCGGGGCCAGGGTCCGGGGCCAGGGTCTGGGGCCAGGGTCTGGGGCCAGGGTACGGGGCCAGGGTCCGGGGCCAGGGTACGGGGCCAGGGTCTGGGGCCAGGGTCCGGGGCCAGGGTATAGGGCCAGGGTATGGGGCCAGGGTACGGGGCCAGGGTACGGGGCCAGGGTACGGGGCCAGGGTACGGGGCCAGGGTACGGGGCCAGGGTCCGGGGCCAGGGTACGGGGCCAGGGTCCGGGGCCAGGGTCCGGGGCCAGGGTATAGGGCCAGGGTATGGGGCCAGGGTACGGGGCCAGGGTATAGGGCCAGGGTCCGGGGCCAGGGTCCGGGGCCAGGGTCCGGGGCCAGGGTCCGGGGCCAGGGTATAGGGCCAGGGTCCAGGGCCAGGGTACGGGGCCAGGGTACGTGGCCAGGGTACAGGGCCAGGGTCCGGGGCCAGGGTCCGGGGCCAGGGTCCGGGGCCAGGGTCCGGGGCCAGGGTCCGGGGCCAGGGTATAGGGCCAGGGTCCAGGGCCAGGGTACGGGGCCAGGGTACGGGGCCAGGGTACGGGGCCAGGGTCCGGGGCCAGGGTATAGGGCCAGGGTCTGGGGCCAGGGTACGGAGCCAGGGTCCGGGGCCAGGGTCCGGGGTCAGGATACGGGGCCAGAGTCCGGGGCCAGGGTATAGGGCCAGGGTCCGGGGCCAGGGTCCGGGGCCAGGCTATAGGGCCAGGGTCCGGGGCCAGGGTATAGGGCCAGGGTCCGGGGCCAGGGTCCGGGGGCCAAAATGTATCCCTCAACCACCATCACTAAAAAAGATCATCTGGTCATGCATTGCAGATATATATCCTGCTACTTGGGAGAACTTGCTGTGCGCAGATTGGTTGCCACATTTCCTACGTTACAACAGTAACCACACTTCAAAAGTAATTCTTTGGCTGTGAAGCACTTTGGGATGTCCTGAGGTTGTGAAAGGCGCTATAGAAATGCAAGTTCTTTCTTTCTAAAAGGAGTGTCCGGAGGAGGGTTACAGCAGAAAAGCGGAGGAGGAGCAAAGCCTGGAAAATCTGGCAAAGAGAGGGTTCCCATGGCCCAGGAATGTGGCGGAAGAAAGGACACAGATCCAGGGAGCGGGGTCTGGTGACTGGGGTCTTGGCCACTGGTGATGGAGCAGAAGGAGGGAACACAGTGGCCCAGGAGAGTGGAGGAGTGAGGGGCTAGAGGAGGTCACAGGGGTCGGATGCAGGCAGGCCGAGGATTTACGAATCAGTGGGTCGAGGGGTGACAGAGAGACTCTGTCCACGGATATTCTGCAGTGTTTCAGATCAGTCCTTATTTTAGACCTGAGCATTCGCGGGGGAGGGAAACGAAACTTAAAATATAAGACATAACTTAGAAGGACTCTAAACGAGATTGTCCTCAAAAAGAGCTGGCTGAATGGAAAATGTTTTAGTCGGGGAGCCTCTCTCTACATGTGATTGCTGTAAAGACACTGTCCTCCCTACTCCTGCCCTCCTGTGATCTTAAAAAGCGCTCAAGTGGTTTGTCCGTTGTCAGAGAATTATCTCAAGCTTGGAGCAAACGTTTCCCAGCTGGAATCTCACTGACAGGACAGCGAGGAGGAGCCCATTACTGTTCCAAACCTTCATTCACCCAGGAGCTGAGCTATGTGGCAAGGTCATGGGAGAAACCCAATGGTCAGAGACTGGAGGCAACAAGTCCCGGCCTGTCAGGCCTCCCCATCTGAAGAATGGTCTGAGCAAGGAGACGGGAGCCGTGAAACAACTCATATGTTGATCATGCCTGGGAATCTTTTCCAATTCCCTTTTCATTTTGTTTTCCCGTTATCTCTCCCCTTTTGTTCTTGTACCTTCCTGAAGGTGAGGAGTCCCTCGAGGGTACAGGGTCTGTGCGAGGACCCTTCCCTAATCCAACAACAACAACTTGCATTTATATAGCGCCTTTAACATAGTAAAACGTCCCAAGTCGCTTCACAGGAGCGATTATCAAACGAAATTTGACACCGAGCCACATAAGGAGATATTAGGACAGGGGACCAAAAGGCAGGTTTTAAGAAGCGTCTTAAAGAAGGCGAGAGAGGTAGAGAGGTGGAGAGGTTTAGGGAGGGAATTCCAGAATTTTGGGCCTAGGCAGCTGAAGGCACGGCCGCCAATGGTGGAGCGAAGAAAATCGGGGATGCGCAAGAGGCCAGAATTGGAGGAGCGCAGAGATCTCGGAGGGTTGTAGGGCTGGAGGAGGTTACAGAGATATGGAGGGGCGAGGCCATGGAGGGATTTGAAAGCAAGAATGAGAATTTTAATAGTTCTATTGAATCCCCCTTGACCTTCTCTTCTCCAATGAATATAGAGGAGCTGAACATGTGACCAGCCTGCACACAAATATGTTGAATTCGCTGTTTAGGGTGGAGTCAACACATTTGCAGAATTCCGCGGCAGTTTGGATGCAATTGGCCACAACCAGTAACCAGCAGCCAATCATAGAGTCATAGAGTCATAGAAGTTTACAACATGGAAACAGGCCCTTCGGCCCAACATGTCCATGTCGCCCAGTTTATACCACTAAGCTAGTCCCAATTGCCTGCACTTGGCCCATATCCCTCTATACCCATCTTACCCATGTAACTGTCCAAATGCGTTTTAAAAGACAAAATTGTACCCGCCTCTACTACTGCCTCTGGCAGCTCGTTCCAGACACTCACCACCCTTTGAGTGAAAAAATTGCCCCTCTGGACCTTTTTGTATCTCTCCCCTCTCACCTTAAATCTATGTCCCCTCGTTATAGACTCCCCTACCTTTGGGAAAAGACAAAATGAAAAGGGGATTGGAAAAGATTCCCAGGCATGAGGAGATATTAGGACAGGGGACCAAAAGCTTGGTCACAGAGGCAGGTTTTAAGAAGCGTCTTAAAGAAGGCGAGAGAGGTAGAGAGGTGGAGAGGTTTAGGGAGGGAATTCCACAGCTTTGGGCCGAGGCAGCTGAAGGCACGGCCGCAATCAAGGAGCCAGTTGGGCTTGAGGGGGTGGGGGGCACTAGGCATGGTGGGTCTGAGGGGGAGTGGGGGATGGGAGGCCCTGTGGGTAAGGCAACCAATCCTTCTAGCACTCATTTCAAGTGGGCGCTGTGCGGTGGGGCAACACAGAGGCACTCGAGTCGCATTATGGGGGTCACTCGTTAATTTGCATTAAATTTGGGGGGAAGCCTAACGCACAGCTCGTGCAAGGAACCCCCACGCCACTATCCCACTATGTTTAACCACTGGCAGCCATGCTGTCAAATCCCGCATATACCCAGAAACGGTGGTGGGTGTCCCAAGGGAACGAATGTTTAACGTGTTCGGACACTCCTGTGTGCGTTATTTTAACGGAGCTGCCTAAATATTTTAAACGGGTTAAAAAAAGAAAAAACAAAGAACTTGCATTTATATAGCGCCTTTCACAATCTCAGGTCGTCCTAAAGCACTTTACAGCCAATAAAATATTTTTGAGGTGTAGTCACTGTTGTAATGTAGGAAACATGGCAGCCAATTTGCGCACAGCAAGATCCCACAAACAGCAATGTGATAATGACCAGATAATCTGTTTTAAGTGATGTTCGTTGAGGGATAAATATTGGACCAGGACACCGGGGAGAACTCCCTGCTCTTCTTCGAATAGTGGCCATGGGATCTTTTACATCCACCTGACAGGGCAGATGGGGCCTCAGTTTAACATTTCATCCGAAAGGCGACACCTCCGACAGTGCAGCGCTCCCTCAGTACTGACCCTCCGACAGAGCAGCGCTCCCTCAGTACTGACCCTCTGACAGTGCAGCACTCCCTCAGTACTGACCCTCCGACAGTGCAGCGCTCCCTCAGTACTGACCCTCCGACAGAGCAGCGTTCCCTCAGTACTGCACTGGGAGTGTCAGTCTGGATGATGGGCTCAGAATCTCTGGAGTGGGACTTGAACCCACGACATTCTGACTCAGAGGCGAGAGTGAGACCACCTGAGCCACAAAAGGCCTCATTGAAACGATGGTGAACGAGGCATCACGCGAGTACGTTAAGCATTGTCCGGTCATATCGTTTACCACCGTTCCCAGCAATACTATTGAAACCTTTGATTTGTGAGTGCACGCCCGAGAGGGTTGCTCCTTTGTTTTTTCACATGGTCAATGCCGGCTTCATAGATTTTTCTCCACCTCTCGGAATCCCGAATGGATAACCAACACTCTGTGTAAATTTCATTGGCCCACTGTCTGGTGGAGCTGGCTGTCGTTGATCCACCAGGCCTGCTGTGTAGAAGTTTCCAGAAGGAAGGCATTAACAATAACAACAACTTGCATTTATACAGCGCCTTTAACTCAGTAAAACGTCCCAAGGTGCTTCACAGGAGCGTAAATCAGACAAAATTTGACACCGAGCCACATAAGGAGATATTAGGACCAAAAGCTTGGTCAAAGAGGTAGGTTTTAAGCAGCGTCCGAAAAGAGAAGAGAGAGAGGCGGAGAGGTTTAGGGAGGGAATTCCAGAGCTTAGGGCCCAGGCAGCTGAAGGCACGGCCGCCAGTGGTGGGGGGAAGGAAATTGGGGATGCGCAAGAGGCCAGAATTGGAGCAGCGCAGAAACCTCGGAGGGTTGTAGGGGCTGGAGGATAGTTTGGGAATGAATGAATTTGTCGTGTACATCCATCCCTGCAGTCCAAACATCTATCAACCCTGACCCTGAGACCACTGATAGTCTGAGAAAGGCAATTTAAAGCTGGGATAGAGGTCAAATATACAACTGTCACAGCAACTAATTACTTCGAATATTAGGCTATGTTTTGATTAAAGAAACATTCTCTCCCCTGTTTGACTCACAGACACTGAATGCCTACGGTTTCAACAATGTCAAAAAGAAAACAAATTAATCTCTGGGTAGATTCATTGATCATTCCAGACTGAGTCCGTAATCTGTCACGATAATTGTAAACTCGAGGGTAGCACAGCGGGCTGCTGTCTCTGCTGATGGGGCGTTAGGTTCTCAGTGAGTTCATTCAGAGGGATTTGGGTTCAACACCCAGCTTTACCCTTCAGTGGCTCTGGAACATAGGAACAGGAGGAGGCCATTCAGCCCCTCGAGCCCGCTCCGCCATTTGATAAGATCATGGCTGATCTGTGATCTAACTCCATATACCTGCCTTTGGCCCATATCCCTGAATACCTTTGGTTGCCAAAAAGCTATCTATCTCACATTTAAATTTAGCAATTGAGCTAGTATCAATTGCCATTTGCGGAAGAGAGTTCCAAACTTCTACCACCCTTTGTGTATAGAAATGTTTTCTAATCTCACTCCTGAAAGGTCTGGCTCTAATTTTTAGACTGTGCCCCCTACTCCTAGAATCCCGAACCAGCGGAAATAGTTTCTCTCTATCCACCCTATCTGTTCCCCTTAATATCTTATAAACTTCGATCAGATCACCCCTTAACCTTCCAAACTCGAGAGAATACAACCCCAATTTGTGTAATCTCTCCTCGTAACTTAACCCTTGAAGTCCAGGTATCATTCTAGTAAACCTACGCTGCACTCCCTCCAAGGCCAATATGTCCTTCCGAAGGTGCGGTGCCCAGAACTGCTCACAGTACTCCAGGTGCGGTCTAACCAGGGTTTTGTATAGCTGCAGCATAACTTCTGCCCCCTTGTACTCTAGTCCTCTAGATATAAAGGCCAGCATTCCATTAGCCTTATTGATTATTTTCTGCACCTGTTCTTGACACTTCAATGATCTATGTACCTGAACCCCTAAGTCCCTTTGGACATCCACTGTTTTTAACTTTTTACCATTTAGAAAGTACTCTGTTCTATCCTTTTTTGATCCAAAGTGGATGACCTCACATTTGTCGACATTGAATTCCATTTGCCACAGTTTTGCCCATTCACCTAATCTATCAATATCGCTTTGTAATTCTATGTTTTCATCTACACTGCTTACAATGGAAGTAGAGTAATGGACCCAAGGAAGCTTGTCTTGTTGTGTTGTTCACTCAGACAGAAGGTCGTGGGGTTCAAGCCCCACTCCAGGACTTGAGCACATTATCCAGGCTGACACTCCCAGTGTGGTGTCAGAGATGGTGCAGGGGATTTTAACCCCACGTGCCTCATGGAAACGGGGTGCGCAGTGAAAGTGCCTCGGGTGACTGACCTGGCGGAAAGCAGTCCAGACGCGGTGATGTCTGATTTTAACCTGCTCTACTGAACAGGCCACATTGACACCCACCTCCAGCCAGGAGGACCCCAATTGATAGAAGCAGATCGAAGTCCGATGGAGCCAATCGGACCCGAGCAACATTTCGACTCATTCTGCGGCTTTCCCGCCAGGTCTAAATCCAGGTTGCCAACTCTGGTTGGCCGTATTCCTGGAGGTTTCACCACATGACCTCCCACCTCGAACCACCCTCCAGGCACTCCGCCTTCCCACAGCCAATCGGAAAGGAAACAGCCTCTTTGTTACTCAATTGAATGATTTTTGACTGTTGGTGAAACAGCCTTTTTTCCGGCATTACCAATATTTTTATAACCAATAAATGAAAGTATTCAAAGAAAATGAAAAACACACATTTTATTTTATTGCCCCGATGATTTTTCTCCTGGGTGTTGCTCGCAGCAGTGTCCTGGAGATTAATCTTCAATTCTAGCACTAGAGCAAGAAATAGTTTGGTAGTAGATGGGATCAGACTAAGAGAGAGAGTACAAGAAAGTCTAAGACTGGTTTACAGTGCGTGTGTGTAAACGCACGAAGCACGGTAAACAAGGTCGGTGAGCTGCAGGCGCAAATAACCATATCAGAGTATGATGTAGTGGTGATAACAGAGACCTGACTCAAAAAAGGGCAGGATTGGGTACTAAATATTCCTGGATACAAGGTGTTCAGGAGAGATAGGGAAGGGAAGAAAAGAGAGGGGGTGGCAGTATTGATTAAGGAGAATATTGCAGTGTTGGAGAGAGAGGATGTCCTGGAGGGGGTCAAGGACAGAATCTATTTGGTTAGAGTTAAGAAACAATCGAGGTGCCATTACACTACTGGGTGTATTCTATAGGCCACCAACTAGTAGGAAGGATATAGAGGAGCAAATTTGCAGGGAAATTACAGAGAGGTGCAAGAACCATAGAGTAGTGATAACTGGGGACTTCAACTATCCTAATATAGACTGGGATAGTAATAATATAAGGGGCAAAGAGGGGGAGGAATTTTTGAAGTGTGTTCAGGAGAATTTTGTTGACCAGTATGTTTCCGGTCCAATGAGGAAGGAGGCATTGCTGGATTTGGTTCTGGGGAATGAGGCAGGCCAAGAGGAGCAAGTGTCAGTGGGGGAACATTTAGGGAGCAGCGATCATAGTATCATAAGGTTTAGAATAGCTATGGAAAAGGACACGGACCACTCTAAAGTAAAAATACTCAATTGGAGGAGGGCCAATTTCAGTGGGATGAGAACAGATCTGGCCCGGGTAAATTGGAATCGAAGATTCGCAGGCAAAACTGTAATTGAACAATAGGCGGCCTTTAAGGAGGAGATGGTTCAGGTACAGTCTGGGTACATTTCGACGAGGGAGAAAGGTAGGGCAACTAAAGCCAGAGCTCCCTGGATGACAAAAGAGATAGAGAGTAAGATGAAGCAGAAAAAAGGGGCGTATGACAGATGTCAGGTTGATAACACAAGTGAGAACGAGGCAAAATACAGAAAGTTCAGAGGGGAAATGAAAAAGGAAATAAGAGGGGCAAAGAGAGAGTATGAGAATAGACTGGCGGCCAACATAAAAGGGAATCCAAAAGTCTTCTACAGGCATCTAAACAGTAAACGGGTAGTAAGAGGAGGGGTGGGGCCAAACAGGGACCAAAAGGGAGATCTACTCATGGAGGCAGAGGGCAGGGCCGAGGTACTAAATGAGTACTTTGCATCTGTCTTTACCAAGGAAGATGCTGCCAGAATCTCAGTAAAGGAAGATGTTGTTGAGATACTGGATGGGCTAAAAATTGATAAAGATGAGGTACTGGAAAGGCTGGCTGCATTTAAAGTAGATAAGTCACCCGGTCTGGATGGGATCCATCCTAGGTTGCTGAGGGAAGTAAGGGTGGAAATTGCAGAGGTACTGGCCATAATCTTCCAAACATCCTTAGATACGGGAGTGGTGCCAGAGGACTGGAGAATTGCAAATGTTACACCCTTGTTCAAAAAAGGGTGTAAGGATAAACCCAGCAACTACAGGCCAGTCAGTTTAACCTCGGTGGTGGGGAAACTTTTAGAAACGATAATCCGGAACAGAATTAACAGTCACTTGGACAAGTGTGGATTGATTAGGGAAAGCCAGCACGGATTTGTTAAAGGCAAATCATGTTTAACTAACTTGATAGAGTTTTTTGATGAGGGAACAGAGAGGGTAGATGAGGGCAATGCAGTTGATGCGGTGTATATGGACTTTCAAAAGGCGTTTGATAAAGTGCCGGATAATCGGCTTGTCATCAAAATTGAAGCCCATGGAATAAAGGGGGCAGTAGCAGCATGGATACAGAATTGGCGAAGTGACAGGAAACAGAGAGTAGTGGTGAACGGTTGTTTTTCGGACTGGAGGGAGGTGTACAGTGGTGTTCCCCAGGGGTCGGTGCTGGGACCACTGCTTTTCTTGATATATATTAATGACTTGGACTTGGGTGTACAGGGCACAATTTCAAAATTTGCAGATGACACAAAACTTGTAGTGAACAGTGAGGAGGATAGTGATAGACTTCAAGAGGATATCGACAGGCTGGTGGGATGGGCGGACACATGGCAGATGAAATTTAACGCAGAGAAGTGCAAAGTGATACATTTTGGTAGGAAGAGTGAGGAGAGGCAATATAAACTAGAGGACACAACTCTAAAAGGGGTACAGGAACAGAGAGATCTGGGGGTATATATGCACAAATCATTGAAGGTGGCAGGGCAGGTTGAGAAAGTGGTTAAAAAGGCATACGGGGTCGTGGGCTTTATAAATAAAGGCACAGAGTACAAAAGCAAGGAAGTTATGATGAACCTTTATAAAACACTGGTTCGGCCACAACTGGAGTATTGTGTCCAGTTCTGGGCACCGCACTTTAGGAAAGATGTGAAGGCCTTAGAGAGGGTGCAGAAAAGATTTATTAGAATGATTCCAGGGATGAGGGACTTTAGTTACGTGGATAGACTGGAGAAGCTGGGGTTGTTCTCCTTGGAACAGAGAAGGTTGAGAGGAGATTTGATCGAGGTATTCAAAATCATGAAGGGTCCAGACAGAGTAGATAGAGAGAAACTGTTCCCATTGGCGGAAGGGTCAAGAACCAAAGGACATAGATTTAAGGTGATCGGCAAAAGAATCAAAGGTGACATGAGGAAAAACCTTTTTACACAGCGAGTGGTTAGGATCTGGAATGCACTGCCCGAGGGGGTGGTGGAGACAGATTCAATTGTGGCCTTCAAAAGGGAACTGGATAAGTACTTGAAAAGAAAAAAATTTGCAGGGCTATGGGGAAAGGACGGGGGAGTGGGACTAGCTGGATTGCTCTTGCAGAGAGCCGGCACGGACTCGATGGGTTGAATGGCCTCCTTCCATGCTGTAATCTTTCTATGATTCTATGATTCTATGATAATTCCTGGAGACTCCAGGACAATCCTGGAAGGTTGGTGACTGTGTTGGGTCATGAAAAGACCCTGATCGGGAAGTTTTTAACCTTTCCTTTGTGGGGCCAGGAGGAGCAGGAGTATCCTCCAGGCCTTACAAGGAAAATTCAGTTCCAAATTCCACCCCCCTCACAATTCCCTCCCACCAGACCCACCTGGAACCATCTTCCCCACACCCACCTGCACGGCTGGGAGTGACCACGGTCCGGCTCATTTTCCCACCCACTTCCCGACCGTTCGGGTAACGAGGCCCAGGCATTTAAAATGGCCGCGGCCTCATTCGGGTGTTGGGTGGGTCAGAAACTGACTGACTCGCACTGGGAACCCAGTGGGAGTTAAAATTGACCCAGTCGCCCCTTACATGAGATGTTAAATTGAGGTTCTGTCCACTGGTTCAGGCAGCATTAAAGATCCCACAGCACTATTCCAAGACAAGTGGAGAATTCTCTTGGTGTCCAGGCAAGCATTCCTCCCTCAACCAACACCACCATAGAATCGTACAGCACAGAAGGTCCATCTTGCCTGTGCCTTGAAAGAACTACCCAATCAGTCCCACTGGCCCATTCTTTCCCCATAGTCCTGGGAGAGTCAGCCTCGATGATGTGCTGAAGTCTCTGGAGTGGGAGTTAAACCCACAACCTACTGACTCAGAGGCGAGAGAGCTCCCCCATGAGCCACGGCTGACTCCTCTACCTTGGCCTTCTCCAAGAAACCGAGCCTGTGAGTCTGGCCGTGATCAACAACCCAAGTGCGGACTAACATCCCAGCACGAGCACAAACTGAGAGCTGGAGTTCAGCCTGGAGGGATTGATTGGTGCCATGGGTGGGAACAGAGCTCACTGTGTTGGAGTCAAGACCCTCTCTCCAGACTCAGTTCAACAAAATATCTGGAAATGAAAATCTGATAACATGATGAAGGTGCTCACTGATGTACATTGGCTCCCAGTCCGGGAACGCCTCGATTTTAAAATTCTCATCCTTGTTTTCAAATCCCTCCATGGCCTCACCCCTCCCTATCTCTGTAACCTCCTCCAGCCCTACAACCCTCCGAGATCTCTGCGCTCCTCCAATTCCGGCCTCTTGCTCATCCCCGATTTTCATCGCTCCACCATTGGCGGCCGTACCTTCAGCCACCTAGGCCCTGAGCTCTGGAATTCTCTCCCTAAACCTCTTCGCCTCTCTCTCCACCTTTAAGATGCTTCTTAAAACCTACCTCTTTGACCAAGCTTTTGGTCACCTGTCCTAATATCTCCTTATGTGGCTCGGTGTCAAATTTTGTCTGATTTACGCTCCTGTGAAGCGCCCTGGGATGTTTTGCTACATTAAAGGCGCTGGATAAATGGTTGAGAAAAATTTTGCATCTAGCAGCTCTTGCGAGCTTGCAAACTCCATCTTGCAAAATTATTCTCCAGTCTGCACTTAATGGCCTTTTATTAATTGCAACATTGATACTGAATGGTGTTAAGGGAATGTCCATAAATTCCTTCCAGTACTGGTAAGTGTACAAGATGGTACTGTACATGATCGCTATCTAGTGAACACTGCAGGCCAGTGCGTGTATGTGGAGATCGGGATTGGACTCTACTGCGACGCACTGCACGGTAGAATAGTCTGTAATACTCAATGTCTGAGTTCACACGCTAAGAACGGCCACTTGGGTAATCTACAGGAGGGTGTCCAGAATCTAGGGAGCTCATACCCCAGGGAGAGTCAGCACCTTCAGGGGAGGAGGGGAGCTCATACCCCAGGGAGAGTCAGCACCTTCAGGAGAGGAGGGGACCTGTACCCCAGGGAGAGTCAGCACCTTCAGGAGAGGAGGGGACCTGTGCCCCAGGGAGAGTCAGCACCTTCAGGGGAGGAGGGGAGCTCATACCCCAGGGAGAGTCAGCACCTTCAGGGGAGGAGGGGAGCTCATACCCCAGGGAGAGTCAGCACCTTCAGGGGAGGAGGGGACCCGTACCCCAGGGAGAGTCAGCACCTCCAGGAGAGGAGGGGACCTGTACCCCAGGGAGAGTCAGCACCTTCAGGAGAGGAGGGGACCCGTACCCCAGGGAGAGTCAGCACCTCCAGGGGAGGAGGGGACCTGTACCCCAGGGAGAGTCAGCACCTTCAGGAGAGGAGGGGACCTGTACCCCAGGGAGAGTCAGCACCTTCAGGAGAGGAGGAGACCTGAACCCCAGGGAGAGTCAGCACCTTCAGGGGAGGAGGGGACCTGAACCCCAGGGAGAGTCAGCACCTTCAGAGGAGGAGGGGACCTGTACCCCAGGGAGAGTCAGCACCTTCAGGGGAGGAGGGGACCTGAACCCCAGGGAGAGTCAGCACCTTCAGGAGAGGAGGGGACCTGAACCCCAGGGAGAGTCAGTACATTCAGGAGAGGAGGGGACCTGTACCCCAGGGAGAGTCAGCACCTTCAGGAGAGGAGGGGACCTGTACCCCAGGGAGAGTCAGTACATTCAGGAGAGGAGGGGACCTGTACCCCAGTGAGAGTCAGTACCTTCAGGGGAGGAGGGGACACACAACTGGAAAACAGATAAATCAAATCAGGGCACAACATCTGGATGAGCTGAACCAGTGAAGGGGGACTGTCTCTGCCCCACCTCATGGGTCAATTATCCTGAGTTAATTTCCCTTTGAGACTGTTGATGTTTCACAGTCAGATTCCAGAGGGAAGGTCCTGTGATTTTTGTCACTGATCCAGAACACAATGAAAGCAATCCCTTAGTATCGAATTCCCTGCAACACACACTCCCTTTTACCTGGGAGGAAACTGAGCATTTATCAACAGAGGGAGCTTTCCTCTGTATTTAACCCTGTACCTGCCCTGGGAGTGTTTGATGGGACAGTGTCGAGGGAGCTTTACTCTGTATCTAACCCGTGCTGTACCTGCCCTGGGAGTGTTTGATGGGACAGTGTAGAGGGAGCTTTACTCTGTATCTAACCCGTGCTGTACCTGCCCTGGGAGTGTTTGATGGGACAGTGTAGAGGGAGCTTTACTCTGTATCTAACCCGTGCTGTACCTGCCCTGGGAGTGTTTGACGGGACGGTGTAGAGGGAGCTTTACTCTATATCTAACCCGTGCTGTACCTGCCCTGGGAGTGTTTGATGGGATAGTGTAGAGGGAGCTTTACTCTGTATCTAACCCGTGCTGTACCTGCCCTGGGAGTGTTTGATGGGATAGTGTAGAGGGAGCTTTGCTCTGTATCTAACCCGTGCTGTACCTGCCCTGGGAGTGTTTGATGGGATAGTGTAGAAGGAGCTTTACTCTGTATCTAACCCGTGCTGTACCTGCCCTGGGAGTGTTTGATGGGATAGTGTAGAGGGAGCTTTACTCTGTATCTAACCTGTGCTGTACCTGCCCTGAGAGTGTTTGATGGGACAGTGTAGAGGGAGCTTTACTCTGTATCTAACCCGTGCTGTACCTGCCCTGGGAGTGTTTGATGGGACAGTGTGGAGGGAGCTTTACTCTGTATCTAACCCGTGCTGTACCTGCCCTGGGAGTGTTTAATGGGACAGTGTGGAGGGAGCTTTACTCTGTATCTAGCCCGTGCTGTACCTGCTCTGTGAGTGTTTGATGGGATGGTGTAGAGGGAGCTTTACTCTGTATCTAACTCATGCTGTACCTGCTCTGTGAGTGTTTGATGGGACAGTGTAGAGGGAGCTTTACTCTGTATCTAACCTGTGCTGTACCTGCCCTGGGAGTGTTTGATGGAACAGTGTAGAGGGAGCTTTACTCTGTATCTAACCCGTGCTGTACCTGCCCTGGGAGTGTTTGATGGAACAGTGTAGAGGGAGCTTTACTCTGTATCTAACCCGTGCTGTACCTGCCCTGGGAGTGTTTGACGGGACACTGCCTTTTACAAAGGACCCTTAGCACCCGCAGGCTGTGAAGATCTTCGTCCCGTCAGTCTGGTCCCTCCACCAAATCATTGATGTAAATTTAAGCAAAGCTTCGGGGAATGATTGTAACGTGAGTGGATGTGCTGGGAAGGTGAGGAGTTCATTAAATGGAACTCTCCCAGCGTGTGATCAAGTGCTGGGTCCAGGACTACCCCTCCTGAGGTTACAGTGCGAGCTGTCTGTATTTCCCCAGTAGTTAATAAAGTTAGATCACCTGCCTGGGTGTTAAAGGCCCTGAATTGCCGCCCTGGGACCCAAGACTGTCCTATTAAATATTGTAAACAAGACAAGCTGCCCCAACGCAAACATATTTGTGTGTTAAATAAATGAGGTTCAGCCAGACATTTAGTCTGGAATTATGGTTTGGAGGGAGGGTGACCCCCACCAGGGTAACACATCCAATCAATGCAATCTCACACTCTTTAATCTTTGGTTCATTTTTAATTATGGATTAATGATACAAAAGTAAAAATTAAACATATCACTGGTATTTAGCCTTTTGAAATTCTAGAAATGTGACTATGGTGCAGAGGTGCCGATAGATTGTAATAAAGTCACAAACAGTGCAGAGGTTAAAAGAGAGAAACAGTCTGACATTAGAGGCACAGAGAGAGGCAGAGAGACAGGTGTGAAAAGTGAAAGAGAGAGAGGAAAAATACAGAGCAGAGAAAAAAAAGAGACAGATGCAAAGAAAGAGAGAGGAAGAGAGAGCAAGAAAATCAGGGAAATCAGAAAAAGATACAGAAAGAAAGAAAGAAAGAGAGAGGGAGACACATAGAAAGGCAAAGGCAATTAGACAGACAGATAGGGGGAGAAAAGGACAGAGAGAGCGAGAGAAAGAAACAGACAGAAAGACAGAGAAAGGAAGAAAGAGACACATGGACAGATGAAGGAAGGCTGGAGCACACAGACAAAGAGAGAGAGAGACAAAAAGATAGGAACTAAAGGAAAAGATACAGGTATAGGCACGATGGGCTGAATGGCCTCTTTCTGTGCTGTATCATTCTAAAGGGCTCACATAGAATTACTATAGAAATTACAGCATGGAATCAGGCCATTCGGCCCCACCAGTCTGTGTTGGGGTTTATCCTCCACGTGAGCAGTATCTTAATCCCATGTTCCCGCCCTGTTCCCAAATCCCTTTATCCCCCTTTCCTTTAATCACCTGTCTTACCGATTCTTAAACTTTGACATGGTCTCTGCTTCAGTCAATAACTCCACTCGTACATTCCACAGTCTCACCGCCCTCTGTGTAAAAAAGTACACAGTGAACAGAAGGGGTCCCAGAACAGAACGCTGTGAGACCCCACTACCCACTTCCAAACACTGAGAAGGTACTTCATTGGTTGTAAAGTGCTTTGGGACGCCCTGAGGTTGTCAAAGGCGCTATGTAAATGCAAGTCTTTCTTTTGGGTATTTCGTAATTTTATCTCTAATTAAAGATTCCAAAATGTCCCCTGTCACAGAGGCGGTGAGTACACACCCTGCCTGGGATTCCCAGGTTAGCTCTCTTTCCCTTTTTGAAGACGGGTATTACATTGGCCATTCCCCAGTCCCCCAGCTCACATCCACTCTCGCTAGAACCTGAAATATCATTTCCATCGCCTCTGCTATTTCTTCCCCCATTTCCCTTAGGATCCTCGCATGTATCTCGTCAGGTCCTGGCACTTTGTCCACCTTTAGCTTTATTAACTTCTCTAACAATTTCCTTTTATTTATTATAATATCACTCATCTTCAACTTGCTTCATCGCCGGTCAAAATCCTGGAACTCCCCATCTAACAGCACTGTGGGAGAACCTTCACCACACGGACTGCAGCGGTTCAAGAAGACGGCTCACCACCACCTTCTCAAGGGCAATTAGAGATGGGCAATAAATGCCGGCCTTGCCAGTGATGCCTACATCCCCAGAATGATTTTAAAAAAGCCTTTAACCAGGATTCAGGATTTATCTCCACCCCAGTATTTTGTTGTTGTTTGTTGCTGTGTTTTTGTAATTGATTCACACAAACCAGGAAGTGCCCACACTGGTTCACAGCTCGGTGCTGAGGTAGCTAATCCGAGTCAGTGCATCAGTACAATTCAGCCCAGCACCACCAGGGAAGGGGTGGGCCCCCAGTCCTGATTGCTGTCCAGTGAAGGCCTTGCTGGGCAGTGTGATCATGGTCTCATCAGCTGAGAACAGGACTAGCCCGGGGGTGTGGTGATTCCCACACTGAAACAGTCCAAGATTACATTTCAATTATGGCCACTGGGGATTAGTTTTGGATTGCAGTAATAAAGAGCCAGCACAGACACGGTGCGCCGAATGGCCTCCCGCAGTTACACTGCATAGGGCTGGATCACACTGGTCACTGTGTGTAGGGATGGATCACACTGGTCAATGTGTAGGGCTGGATCACACTGGTCACTGTGTAGGGATGGATCACACTGGTCACTGTGTGTAGGGCTGGATCACACTGGTCACTGTGTGTAGGGCTGGATCACACTGGTCACTGTGTGTAGGGATGGATTACACTGGTCACTGTGTGTAGGGATGGATTACACTGGTCACTGTGTAGGGATGGATTACACTGGTCACTGTGTGTTGCGATGGATTACACTGGTCACTGTGTGTAGGGATGGATTACACTGGTCACTGTGTAGGGATGGATTACACTGGTCACTGTGTAGGGATGGATTACACTGGTCACTGTGTAGGGATGGATTACACTGGTCACTGTGTAGGGATGGATTACACTGGTCACTGTGTGTAGGGATGGATTACACTGGTCACTGTGTAGGGATGGATTACACTGGTCACTGTGTAGGGATGGATTACACTGGTCACTGTGTGTAGGGATGGATTACACTGGTCACTGTGTAGGGATGGATTACACTGGTCACTGTGTAGGGATGGATTACACTGGTCACTGTGTAGGGATGGATTACACTGGTCACTGTGTGTAGGGATGGATTACACTGGTCACTGTGTAGGGATGGATTACACTGGTCACTGTGTAGGGATGGATTACACTGGTCACTGTGTGTTGGGATGGATTACACTGGTCACTGTGTGTAGGGATGGATTACACTGGTCACTGTGTAGGGATGGATTACACTGGTCACTGTGTGTGGGGATGGATTAAAAAAAAATAATAGCACTAAAGAGTGACAAATCCCCAGGACCAGATGGTTTCCATCCCAGGGTTTTAAAGGAAGTAGGTGAGCACATTGCGGATGCCCTAACTATAATCTTTCAAAGTTCTCTAGATTCAGGAACTGTCCCTCTAGATTGGAAAATTGCACATGTCACTCCACTTTTTAAGAAAGGAGAGAGAGGGAAACCAGAGAATTATAGACCAGTTAGCCTAACATCTGTTGTGGGGAAAATGCTGGAGTCTATAATTAAGGATAGGGTGACTGAACACCTTGAGAATTTTCAGTTAATCAGAGATAGCCAGCCTGGATTTGTGAAAGGTAGGTCGTGCCTGACAAACCTGATTGAATTTTTTGAAGAGGTGACTAAAGTAGTGGACAGGGGAATGTCAATGGATGTTATGTATATGGACTTCCAGAAGGCATTTGATAAGGTCCCACATAAGAGACTGTTAGCTAAGATAGAAGCCCATGGAATCACGGGAAAAATACGGACTTGGTTAGGAAGTTGGCTGAGCGAAAGGCGACAGAGAGTAGGGATAATGGGTAGGTACTCACATTGGCAGGATGTGACTAGTGGAGTCCCGCAGGGATCTGTCTTGGGGCCTCAATTATTCACAATATTTATTAACAACTTAGATGAAGGCATAAAAAGTCTCATATCTAAGTTTGCCAATGACACAAAGATTGGTGGCATTGTAAGCAGTGTAGATGAAAACATAAAATTACAAAGCGATATTGATAGATTAGGTGAATGGGCAAAACTGTGGCAAATGGAATTCAATGTCGACAAATGTGAGGTCATCCACTTTGGATCAAAAAAGGATAGAACAGGGTACTTTCTAAATGGTAAAAAGTTAAAAACAGTGGATGTCCAAAGGGACTTAGGGCTTCAGGTACATCGATCATTGAAGTGTCATGAACAGGTGCAGAAAAGAATCAATAAGGCAAATGGAATGCTGGCCTTTATATCTAGAGGACTAGAGTAAAAGGGGGCAGAAGATATGCTGCAGCTATACAAAACCCTGGTTAGACCGCACCTGGAGTACTGTGAGCAGTTCTGGGCACTGCATCTTCGGAAGGACATATTGGCCTTGGAGGGAGTGCAGCGTAGGTTTACTAGAATGATATCTGGACTTCAAGGGTTAAGTTACGAGGAGAGATTACACAAATTGGGGTTGTATTCTCTAGAGTTTAGAAGGTTAAGGGGTGATCTGATCGAAGTTTATAAGATATTAAGGGGAACAGATAGGGTGGATGGAGAGAAACTATTTCCACTGGTTGGGGATTTTAGGAGTAGGGGGCACAGTCTAAAAATTAGAGCCAGACCTTTCAGGAGTGAGATTAGAAAACATTTCTACACACAAAGGGTGGTAGAAGTTTGGAACTCTCTTCCGCAAACGGCAATTGATACTAGCTCAATTGCTAAATTTAAATCTGAGATAGATAGCTTTTTGGCAACCAAAGGTATTAAGGGATATGGGCCAAAGGCAGGTATATGGAGTTAGATCACAGATCAGCCATGGTCTTATCAAATGGCGGAGCAGGCTCGAGGGGCTGAATGGCCTACTCCTGTTCCTATGTTCCTATTACACTGGTCACTGTGTAGGGATGGATTACACTGGTCACTGTGTGTAGGGATGGATTATACTGGTCACTGTGTAGGGATGGATTACACTGGTCACTGTGTTGGGATGGATTACACTGGTCACTGTGTGTAGGGATGGATTACACTGGTCACTGTGTGTAGGGATGGATTATACTGGTCACTGTGTAGGGAGGGATTACACTGGTCACTGTGTTGGGATGGATTACACTGGTCACTGTGTGTAGGGATGGATTACACTGGTCACTGTGTGTTGGGATGGATTACACTGGTCACTGTGTGTTGGGATGGATTACACTGGTCACTGTGTAGGGATGGATTACACTGGTCACTGTGTAGGGATGGATTACACTGGTCACTGTGTTGGGATGGATTACACTGGTCACTGTGTAGGGATGGATTACACTGGTCACTGTGTGTAGGGATGGATTACACTGGTCACTGTGTTGGGATGGATTACACTGGCCACTGTGTGTAGGGATCGATTACACTGGTCACTGTGTGTAGGGATGGATTACACTGGTCACTGTGTAGGGATGGATTACACTGGTCACTGTGTTGGGATGGATTACACTGGTCACTGTGTTGGGATGGATTACACTGGTCACTGTGTAGGGATGGATTACACTGGTCACTGTGTTGGGATGGATTACACTGGTCACTGTGTTGGGATGGATTACACTGGTCACTGTGTTGGGATGGATTACACTGGTCACTGTGTTGGGATGGATTACACTGGTCACTGTGTTGGGATGGATTACACTGGTCACTGTGTTGGGATGGATTACACTGGTCACTGTGTTGGGATGGATTACACTGGTCACTGTGTTGGGATGGATTACACTGGTCACTGTGTGTGGGGATGGATTACGCTGGTCACTGTGTGTAGGGATGGATTACACTGGTCACTGTGTGGGGATGGATTACACTGGTCACTGTGTGTGGGGATGGATTACACTGGTCACTGTGTTGGGATGGATTGCACTGGTCACTGTGTTGGGATGGATTACACTGGTCACTGTGTTGGGATGGATTACACTGGTCACTGTGTTGGGATGGATTACACTGGTCACTGTGTAGGGATGGATTACACTGGTCACTGTGTAGGGATGGATCACACTGGTCACTGTGTTAGGATGGATTACACTGGTCACTGTGTCGGGATGGATTACACTGGTCACTGTGTTGGGATGGATTACACTGGTCACTGTGTAGGGATGGATTACACTGGTCACTGTGTTGCGATGGATTACACTGGTCACTGTGTAGGGATGGATTACACTGGTCACTGTGTAGGGATGGATTACACTGGTCACTGTGTAGGGATGGATTACACTGGTCACTGTGTTGGGATGGATTACACTGGTCACTGTGTAGGGATGGATTACACTGGTCACTGTGTAGGGACGGATTACACTGGTCACTGTGTGTAGGGATGGATTACACTGGTCACTGTGTAGGGATGGATTACACTGGTCACTGTGTGTAGGGATGGATTACACTGGTCACTGTGTGTAGGGATGGATTACACTGGTCACTGTGTGTAGGGATGGATTACACTGGTCACTGTGTAGGGATGGATTACACTGGTCACTGTGTTGGGCGTGTTATTGTTTCTCAGATTAATTCCTACTTTTACTCAAGTTACTCAGCGTTTACCTTAAAAACCTTTCATGACAGGATTTAAACAGTGATTATGATTAGGAGCGGTGGTTGTATTTGCGGGGGATTCCTGTTTTAACAGAAATAAGGGTCTTTGATATCTTTATGTCTGTATTATGTCTGAGCCGAAAAATAGAAGTCAAGAGCAGGAGAACGGGAAACATCCAACATGATGGAAGGACTCTCCCCGCCCACAGCCTCTCCGGCTTGGTGGTGTCCAGTCCTGAACTGCGCCCTCAAACTTCCGCCGAGAGAGGGTCCAAAGCACGCTGGATTGTGAGCAGGAACAGAGAGACAGAGAGACAGCAATCCCACCGAGAAAGCCAGCGTATATATTATATATAAAACTGAGAGTGTCCCCTGTATGGGGACCCGGCTGGGCTGTACTCCCCGGGTCTCCAGTACACGCCCCGTGTACAATAATTCAGGTCATCGGGACCCGGCATCTTAAAGGGTGAATACAGTTATATACAGTAAATATGTACATGGTGATATATGCATAGAATGTTTACAATGAAATATATACATAATCGCACACACATGAAATGTACACCATACATATTATATATAAACATGAAATGTATACAACGGCATATGCATGAAATTATATATGAAATGTACATAATGAAATTTACACTATATGTATATATTTACACCTTGTATATATTATATACATACACAGATGAAATGTTCACAATGATATATGTTTTTTTTATATTCGTTCACGGGATGTGGGCATCGCTGACGAGGCCGGCATTTATTGTCCATCCCTGGTTGCCCCTTGAGAAGGTGGTGGTGAGCCGCCTTCTTGAACCGCTGCAGTCCGTGTGGTGAAGGTTCTCCCACAGTGCTGTTAGGAAGGGAGTTCCAGGATTTTGACCCAGCGACAATGAAGGAACGGCGATATATTTCCAAGTCGGGATGGTGTGTGACTTGGAGGGGAACGTGCAGGTGGTGTTGTTCCCATGTACCTGCTGCTCTTGTCCTTCTAGGTGGTAGAGGTCGCGGGTTTGGGAGGTGCTGTCGAAGAAGCCTTGGCGAGTTGCTGCAGTGCATCCTGTGGATGGTGCACACTGCAGCCACAGTGTGCCGGTGGTGAAGGGAGTGAATGTTTAGGGTGGTGGATGGGGTGCCAATCAAGCGGGCTGCTTTATCTTGGATGGTGTCGAGCTTCTTGAGTGTTGTTGGAGCTGCACTCATCCAGGCAAGTGGAGAGTATTCCATCACACTCCTGACTTGTGCCTTGTAGATGGTGGAAAGGCTTTGGGGAGTCAGGAGGTGAGTCACTCGCCGCAGAATACCCAGCCTCTGACCTGCTCTCGTAGCCACAGTATTTATATGGCTGGTCCAGTTAAGTTTCTGGTCAATGGTGACCCCCAGGATGTTGATGGTGGGGGATTCGGCGATGGTAATGCCGTTGAATGTCAAGGGGAGGTGGTTAGACTCTCTCTTGTTGGAGATGGTCATTGCCTGGCACTTATCTGGCGCGAATGTTACTTGCCACTTATCAGCCCAAGCCTGGATGTTGTCCAGGTCTTGCTGCATGCGGGCTCGGACTGCTTCATTATCTGAGGGGTTGCGAATGGAACTGAACACTGTGCAGTCATCAGCGAGCATCCCCATTTCTGACCTTATGATGGAGGGAAGGTCATTGATGAAGGAGCTGAAGATGGTTGGGCCTAGGACACTGCCCTGAGGAACTCCTGCAGCAATGCCCTGGGGCTGAGATGATTGGCCTCCAACAACCACTACCATCTTCCATTGTGCTAGGTATGACTCCAGCCACTGGAGAGTTTTCCCCCTGATTCCCATTGACTTCAATTTTACTAGGGCTCCTTGGTGCCACACTCGGTCAAATGCTGCCTTGATGTCAAGGGCAGTCACTCTCACCTCACCTCTGGAATTCAGCTCTTTTGTCCATGTTTGGACCAAGGCTGTGATGAGGTCTGGAGCCGAGTGGTCCTGGCGGAACCCAAACTGAGCATTGGTGAGCAGGTTATTGGTGAGTAAGTGCCGCTTGATAGCACTGTCGACGACACCTTCCATCACTTTGCTGATGATTGAGAGTAGACTGATGGGGCTGGAATTGGCCGGATTGGATTTGTCCTGCTTTTTGTGGACAGGACATACCTGGGCAATTTTCCACATTGTCGGGTGGATGCCAGTGTTGTAGCTGTACTGGAACAGCTTGGCTAGAGGCGCAGCTAGTTCTGGAGCACAAGTCTTCAGCACTGTACGAAATGTATACGTTATATATACACATGAAATGTGCACGATATATTTTATACACATGAAATATGTATTATCTACACACACATACACATGAAATGTGCACGGTATATATACACTTACACGTGAAGTGTACACAATGTAGAATCATAGAAAGGTTACAGCATGGAAGGAGGCCATTCAGCCCATCGAGTCCATGCCGGCTCTATGCAAGAGCAATCCAGCTAGTCCCACTCCCCCATCCTAGCCCCTTAGCCCTGCAAATGTTTTCCTTTCAAGTACTTATCCAGTTCCCTTTTGAAGGCCATGATTGAATCTGCCTCCACCACCCCCTCGGGCAGTGCATTCCAGATCCTAACCACTCGCTGTGTAAAAAAGTTTTTCCTCATGTCACCTTTGGTTCTTTTGCCAATCACCTTAAATCCATGTCCTCTGGTTCTTGACCCTTCTGCCAATGGGAACAGTTTCTCTCTCTCTACTCTGTCTAGACCCTTCATGATTTTGAACACCTCTATCAAATCTCCTTTCAACCTTCTCTGTTCCAAGGAGAACAACCCCAGTTTCTCCAGTCTATCCATGTAACTAAAGTCCCTCATCCATGGAATCATTCTAGTAAATCTCTTCTACACCCTCTCTAAGGCCTTCACATCCTTCCTAAAGTGTGGTGCCCAGAACTGGACACAATACTCCAGTTGTGGCCGAACCAGTGTTTTATAAAGGTTCATCATGACTTCCATCCTTTTGTACTCTATGCCTCTATTTATAAAGCCCAGGATCCCGTATGCTTTTTTAACCCCTTTCTCAACCTGCCCTGCCACCTTCAGCGATTTGTTCACATATACCCCCAGATCTCTCTGTTCCTGTACCCCTTTTAGAGTTGTGTCCTCTAGTTTATATTGCCTCTCCTCATTCTTCCTACCAAAATGTATCAATTCGCACTTCTCTGCGTTAAATTTCATCTGCCACGTGTCGGCCCATTCCACCACCCTGTCTATATCCTCTTGAAGTCTATCACTATCCTCCTCACTGTTCACTACACTTCCAAGTTTTGTATATATATATATTACATACACACACATACACATGAAATGTACACATATAAAATTCGGACAGGTAAATGCGGGTAAGAGTCCCTGCACTGTGTCAGTGCTGTTTGATATTTCCAGGCTGTCACAAATGTAAGTTTGAAGTTGCCGCGCCCGGCTGGTGTAGAAACGAGTCACTGACGGTTGGACCCCGTGTCCATTAACAACTCGACAGAACCGAGAAAGATTGGGCTGAGTGCTCGTGTCAGGGGCAGTCAGAAAAGAATCGTCACAACGCCGCCAGGCGCTGCCAGTAACGAATTTATCTCGGAATAAAAATTAAAGCGTAAGATTGGGAGAGAGAGAGAAACTGGGGAGAGACAGGGACACGGTGTCATAGTGACACTCAGAGAGTGGGACTGAGAGAGAAACTGGGACAGGGACTGAGAAAGACAGGAAGAGGAAATCTAGGAGAGCGAGAAAGTCGGACAAGGTTGAAACTGAAAAAAAAAACAGATGGAGAGATGTCGAGACTGAGAAGGGAGACTGGGAGAGAAATACAGAGACCGGGAGAGACGGAGAGGATTGAGAGAGAGAGAGAGAGAGAAATCAATCACCGGGAGGAATGAATAGGCAGAGGGCGAAAGATTGAGAGAGAAACCGAGTCAAAAAGACAAGAGACGGACAGAGAGTGGATAATAAACTAGCAAAATTGAGACAGAGACTGAGCAGTGTGAAATAGAGTTTAAAACAGCCGGAAAGAGCTTAGGATCCAGAGATAATAGATCGAGGCAGACAAGAGACAGAGAGAAGAATTACTGTCGGTAAATCCGAACTGTGTGGATTCTGAGCGGACGCGGTCCCTTTAAGTGTGAGCTCCTGTCAGGATCTGTGAGATGGACCAACACCGCCCCGGGTCACCCCAACACTTCCCCGAGCCAAACTATCCCCGGCCTGGCCCCGCTAAACCGACCTCTGCAGCCATCCCGGACAAAATTAGGGGTTTTCTGAAGGAGCTCGGAAGGTAATTCTGGGAAACCCCCCGACCCACGGAGCACTGGGGAGTTTCTAAAGTTTTGTTTCAGAAAGAAATAAGTTTAGGACTTTATTCAATGAGGAATATTGAAAAATGAGGTGGCAGAGAAGGTCGGAAACAATTTACTGGGGTATAGAGGGGGGTCAGGGAGGGGGAGATTACTGGGGTATAGAGGGGGTCAGGGAGGGGGAGATTACTGGGGTATAGGGGGGTCAGGGAGGGGGGATTACTGGGGTATAGAGGGGTCAGGGAGGGGGGATTACTGGGGTATAGAGGGGGTCAGGGAGGGGGAGATTATTGGGGTATAGAGGGGGTCAGGGAGGGGGAGATTATTGGGGTATAGAGGGGGTCAGGGAGGGGGGATTACTGGGGTATAGAGGGGGTCAGTGAGGGGGATTACTGGGGTATAGAGGGGTCAGGGAGGGGGGATTACTGGGGTATAGAGGGGGTCAGGGAGGGGGAGATTATTGGGGTATAGAGGGGGTCAGGGAGGGGGAGATTATTGGGGTATAGAGGGGGTCAGGGAGGGGGGATTACTGGGGTATAGAGGGGGTCAGGGAGGGGGAGATTATTGGGGTATAGAGGGGGTCAGGGAGGGGGGATTACTGGGGTATAGAGGGGGTCAGGGAGGGGGAGATTCTTGGGGTATAGAGGGGGTTAAGGAGGGGGATATTATTGGGGTATAGAGGGGGTCAGGGAGGGGGAGATTCTTGGGGTATAGAGGGGGTCAGGGAGGGGGATATTATTGGGGTATAGAGGGAGTCAGGGAGGGGGAGATTATTGGGGTATAGAGGGGGTCAGGGAGGGGGGATTACTGGGGTATAGAGGGGGTCAGGGAGGGGGGATTACTGGGGTATAGAGGGAGTCAGGGAGGGGGAGATTATTGGGGTATAGTGGGGGTCAGGGAGGGGGGATTACTGGGGTAGAGGGGCTCAGGGAGGGGGGATTACTGGGGTATAGAGGGGGTCAGGGAGGGGGAGATTACTGGGGTATAGTGGGGGTCAGGGGGAGTTCACGGGGGAATAGAGGGGGTCAGGGAGGTGGAGATTACTGGGGTATAGAGGGGGTCAGGGAGGGGGAGATTATTGGGGTATAGAGGGGGTCAGGGAGGGGGAGATTCTTGGGGTATAGAGGGGGTTAAGGAGGGGGATATTATTGGGGTATAGAGGGGGTCAGGGAGGGGGAGATTCTTGGGGTATAGAGGGGGTCAGGGAGGGGGATATTATTGGGGTATAGAGGGAGTCAGGGAGGGGGAGATTATTGGGGTATAGAGGGGGTCAGGGAGGGGGGATTACTGGGGTATAGAGGGGGTCAGGGAGGGGGGATTACTGGGGTATAGAGGGAGTCAGGGAGGGGGAGATTATTGGGGTATAGTGGGGGTCAGGGAGGGGGGATTACTGGGGTAGAGGGGCTCAGGGAGGGGGGATTACTGGGGTATAGAGGGGGTCAGGGAGGGGGAGATTACTGGGGTATAGTGGGGGTCAGGGGGAGTTCACGGGGGAATAGAGGGGGTCAGGGAGGTGGAGATTACTGGGGTATAGAGGGGGTCAGGGAGGGGGAGATTATTGGGGTATAGAGGGGGTCAGGGAGGGGGACAGGGAGGAATTACTGGTGTATAGAGGGGGTCAGGAAGGGGGAGATTATTGGGGTATAGAGGGGGTCAGGGAGGGGGAGATTATTGGGGTATAGAGGGGATCAGGGAGGGGGAGATTACTGGGGTATAGGGGGGTCAGGGAGGGGGGATTACTGGGGTATAGAGGGGGTCAGGGAGGGGGGATTACTGGGGTATAGAGGGGGTCAGGGAGGGGGAGATTATTGGGGTATAGAGGGGGTCAGGGAGGGGGGATTACTGGGGTATAGAGGGGGTCAGGGAGGGGGAGATTACTGGGGTATAGAGGGGTTCAGGGAGGGGGAGATTACTGGGGTATAGTGGGGTTCAGGGAGGGAGGGTTACTGGTGACTCTATACCTGTATAAGAAATGATAGAAGTCTATATTCTATTTATGTATAAAGTCTGAGAAAGGGACATCAATGATTTACCAAAACATAGATCGGGACAAATTAAATCCGTAAAAACTGAAGTCGGTAAATATTTAAAGCAGGAGTCGGTTTAAATGGAGCTGAGATTTCTTTCAGGTCGATCTCTAACCTGAATCTCCACCCGGGTCGGAACGGACAGTCCTCCGTGTCCCAGCCCCTCTCTCTCTCTCTCCTTCCCAATCCGTCCCTGCTCCCCTTAAAACCCCGTTTTGTTGGGGAAAAGCGATGGATTTGAAAGTACCCGCGGCAGCAGAGTGGGAGCAGGTAACGAGTTCAGTGTGAGTTTAACAAATTCGCAGATTTCGTTAACAGAAGTGTCGGAGAATCCGAGCTCCGTGTCTGATCGATCCGCGATCCCAGCTCCGTGTCTGATCGATCCCCGATCCCAGCTCCGTGTCTGATCGATCCCCGATCCCAGCTCCGTGTCTGATCGATCCCCGCTCAGGCTGCTACTTTTCAATTTGATCTGAGTTTTGGGCCCTCTCGCTGAATCCCAATTAATTACAGAGCAGTTCGATTCTTAGATTTCCAGGTTTAATTAAAGTTTAATCGTTATTCAGAAATAAAAGCTAAATAAAGTGCCGTTTGTCTGTTAGATCGGCGGTTCTGATCCTTTGGTGAACCAGTAATAATCCATTACATTGTGTGTCAGTAATCTGAAATTCCACCAGTAATTAACAGTAACTGGAAATCATTCCGACCTTTTACCAGCAGCTCCCAGGGTGTGAGGCGGTGATTAGACTGTTCAGGGGTCTAACCCTCTCCCTGAGGCCGCCTCAGACACAGACTCCCGCCCCACCCCACACACCCTGAACAACCGAGATCGGAAAGTCACCATTCGTTATCTGATCACCAAACTAGTTGAGGTTTTAAACTGATTTCGCTAGTCCGGGTTCAGTCCTGCTCACAGATCCGCTTGAGAACCAGAGTCGCGCCGATTCACATTCGGATGTTGCAGATTAATTTTATTAATATATTATTCATATATTTTATGCCATATTATTGCACTAGTGTGGATGGGGAGCTGTATCGGTTGCACTGAATGAGAGGGTGTCAGAGACCCAGGGAGCGTTTTATAATAAAAACTAGTTCCTATTTATAGATTCATATATTTACAAATCTACACCTGTACAAATGTGATTTATATATAACATAGATTTATATAATATATAAACATTTCTATATAATAGAATTATATACAGTAAATAATTGCATAGGATATTCATTTTCATATAAAATAGATTTATATACAATATAGAATTGGATAAGTATAGATTTATCTATGATAGCGTTTTACGTATGGATTTTTATATATATAATAAAGATGTACATATAATCTAGATTTCTATATAGTAAATTTGGATATAAAACATATATAATCTAGGTT
This sequence comes from Heptranchias perlo, assembly GCF_035084215.1. Classification (NCBI taxonomy): domain Eukaryota; kingdom Metazoa; phylum Chordata; class Chondrichthyes; order Hexanchiformes; family Hexanchidae; genus Heptranchias; species Heptranchias perlo. The sequence goes on along the minus strand of NC_090345.1, from coordinate 2,556,647 downwards.
TATATTTATTAGATTTGTATATAATCGAGATTGATATACAATACAGATGTTTCTATAACAAATGCATATGTAATAGATTTGGAGAGAACTTGGATTATATATAATATTGATTTTTATATAAAAGAGATTTGTATATAATAGAGATTTGGATAAGAATTGATTTATATATAATATAGAATTACATGAAATAAAGATTTGCTTATAATATAGATTAGCGCAGGATTTTCGTTTCATATAAAATAAATTTATATACAACATAGATTTGGATAAGAAAAATTGTACATAAGAGATTTATATAATGGCTTTGTATATTATTTAGATTTGTTTGAATATAGATTTATATACAGCTTAGATTTACATATAATATCGATTTCTACACAATACAGATTTACATACAGTATATATTTATACAACATAGATTTACATATATTTTTAATTTAATCATAATACATATTTAGATATATTTTTGATACCTATTCCACATGGTATGGATTTATATATGATACCGATTTATATTTATAATTGTGTTCTGAATTTTCCCCATTAACCCGGGTAGGATGCGGATAATTCCAACAGTCGGTGATGACTCTCCCGGGTCTCCCCGAGCTCCACAGTCAGAATGCCCAGTCCGGGAGTGGGGGACTGGGGGTTACAGACCGGGAAACCGCCGCTCTCACCGGCCGCACCGAACGATTCTCCGGGTCTCTTCAATTTCCTTTTACATTTCTATTTGAAAATAAGACTCGTAACTTCAAAACTGGAACAAAATATCGCCCGGAGATAGTTTTTGTTGGTTTGTTTTGTGAAGCGGCGCCGGATTTCGAGACTGTTTCGGGAGGATGAAACTGCGGCTCCCGAACACGCTTCGCTCCTCCGGCTCAAAGTCAGCTCCGAGATGAGGCCCCGGGCTATGGTTTGGCCCCGAGGCTGAGTCTCAGGGATTTCTTTGACTGTCTCACTGATTCGGGGGTTGCTCTCGGCTAAATCCCAACCCCAGACTTTCTATATAATCTACATAAACTGCAAAAAAATGCAGCCCCTGAATCCCAATCCCAGCCCCTGAATCCCAATCCCAGCCCCTGAATCCCAATCCCAGCCCCTGTATATCAATCCCAGCCCCTGAATCACAATCCCAGCCCCTGTATATCAATCCCACCCCCTGAATCCCAATCCCAGTCTCTGAATCCCAATCCCAGCCCCTGAATCCCAATCCCAGCCTCTGAATCCCAATCCCAGCCCCTGTATATCAATCCCAGCCCCTGAATCACAATCCCAGCCTCTGAATCCCAATCCCAGCCCCTGTATATCAATCCCACCCCCTGAATCCCAATCCCAGCCTCTGAATCCCAATCCCAGCCCCTGAATTCCAATCCCAGCCTCTGAATCCCAATCCCAGCCCCTGAATCCCAATTCCAGCCCCTGTATATCAATCCCAGCCTCTGAATCCCAATCCCAGCCCCTGAATCCCAATCCCAGCCCCTGTATATCAATCCCAGCCCCTGTATCCCAATCCCTGCCCCTGTATATCAATCCCAGCCCCTGTATATCAATCCCAGCCCCTGAATCACAATCCCAGCCCCTGTATCCCAATCCCAGCCCCTGAATCCCAATCCCTGCCCCTGTATATCAATCCCAGCCCCTGAATCACAATCCCAGCCTCTGAATCACAATCCCAGCCCGTGTATATCAATCCCAGCCCCTGTATCCCAATCCCAGCCCCTGTATATCAATCCCAGCCCCTGAATCACAATCACAGCCCCTGAATCCCAATCCCAGCCCCTGAATCCCAATCCCAGCCCCGTATACCAATCCCAGCCCCTGAATCCCAATCCCAGCCCCTGTATCCCAATCCCAGCCCCTGAATCCCAATCCCAGCCCCTGAATCCCAATCCCAGCCCCTGTACACCAATCCCAGCCCCTGAATCCCAATCCCAGCCCCTGAATCCCAATCCCAGCCCAGTTCCTGAATTAAATTGCAGTTGACATTGGTTTGAATGGGGTTTTCTATGGAGGAGACTCTGTGCAATGGGTATCCCACATTTTGTGGGGATGGGGGAGCGGGGGTGACCTGAGCTCAGATTTTAAATCGACCTGTCACTAAATTGGTGGTTGCTTAATTCAACAATGAGTTAAATTGTCAACATTAAAATATATAAACCGTAGTAATATTAATGGAAATGACAGTAGCGATATTAATTTCTAAACAAATAGAATTGAAAAGCAGAGATGTTATGTTAAACTTGTATAGAACGTTGGTTAGACCACACTTGGAGTATTGTGAACAGTCCTGGTCTCCATATTATAAAAAGGATATAGAGGCACTGGAGAAGGTGCAAAAAAGATTCACAAGGCTGATACCAGAACTGAGCCATTATACCTGTCAGGAAAGACTGAACAGGCTGGGGCTCTTTTCTCTAGAAAAGAGAAGACTGAGGGGTGACTTGATAGAGGTCTTTAAGATTATTAAGGGGTTTGATAGGGTAAACGTAGAAAAGATGTTTCCACTTGTGGGGAGTCAAAAACTACTGGTCATAAATATAAGATAGTCACTAATAAATCCAATAGGAAATTCAGGAGAAACTTCTTTACCCAGAGAGTGGTGAGAATGTGGAACTCACTCCCACAAGGAGTAGTTGAGGTGAATAACACAGGCATTTAAGAGGAAGCTGGATAAACACATGAGGGAGAAAGGAATAGAAGGATATGGTGATAGGGTGAGATGAAGTAGGGAGGGAGGAGACTCGTGTGAAGCATAAACACCGGCATAGACCTGTTGGGCCGAATGGCCTGTTTCTGTGCTGTAAATTCTATGTAATTCTCTGTAATACGTAATAATCGAAATAATAGTAATAGTAATAACAGTAGAAATAATAATTGTAATATCGGTATTAATATTAATTGTAACAGTAATAACACTAATAACCATAATGGTAATAACATTTCTTGAGGAATAATCTGGAGGCTTTAAACAGAAATAAACTAACCCCAGGCTGCAGCCATTTGCAGGGGTGCGTGTGTGAGTGTGTAACTGAGTGTGTATGTGTGTGTGTGAGTGTGTGTGTATGTACGTGTTTGTATGAGTGTGTGTCTGAGTGTGTATGTGTTTGTATGTGTGTGTCTGAGTGTGTATGTGTTTGTATGAGTGAGTGTGTGTATCAGTGTGAGAGTGTGTATGTGTTTATATAAGTGTGTGTGAGTGTGTATGTACGTGTTTGTATGTGTGTGAGTGAGTGTGTATGTGTTTGTATGAGTGTGTGAGTGTGAGTGAGTGTGTGTAATAATCCGCCTGCGGGTGGATCTACATTCCCGGGGTAATCTGCCCGCTCTTTAACCCGCTTTTTATATATGAAATATTATATACGTATGGTCAGATTCCCATCTTTCAGGAGCCGGCTCAGTTTCTGATATTCTTTTAATCATTAAATTAAAGAGAAATGTTTATTTATGCGAACGCTTTTTAAAAAAAAAGTCCATCTCTCCAGAGAACAGAAACAGCCTGTTACAGAGGACAGAAATCTCGCAAATCGCAGGCTGTCCCCTGCCCGAGCTCCAAACACCCCGCTCATCCACCGGACCCCCGGTAAACTATCCTCGTTGATTAAGTACAGGAATTATATATTCAATATACATCATTTAATTTATTTTCAATATAGCAATAATATTCATACAGGATTTTTTATAAAATGTTTGAATTAATTTAATTCACTGCATATTTAAAATCGTATATGTAATATTCATTTTCCATATGATATATCATTTCAGTAACTTTCATTATACATTTTATACAGTTCCTTTACCTCCTATATGTCACATATAATTCCCTTACTTCCTATACATTATATATAATTTCATTTTCTTCATATATCAGATCAGCCATGATCTTATTGAATGGCGGAGCAGGCTCGAGGGGCCGATTGGCCTACTCCTGCTCCTATTTCTTATGTTCTTATATATACATTAAATATACATCTATATAGTTACCCTTATTTCCAATGTATTTATAAATTTAAAGTACTTAGATATTATAGATAATATTTTCCTTATTTATTTTACTGCAGATGTAAACGGGTGTATATATTATAAATTATTTAATTTATTCCCCTGTTACATTTGGATATAGAGAGTGGTCTCTCTCCGTCTCTCTAACTGTCTCGCTCTCTGTCCGTCTCACTGTCTCTCTCTGTCACTCCCAGTCTCTCTCTCTGCCTCTCTCTCACTCTCTGCCTCTCTCTCTCTCACTCTCTGCCTCTCTCAATCTCATCCTCTCTCTCACTCTCTGCCTCTCTCTCTCACTCTCTGCCTCTCTCAATCTCATCCTCTCTCTCACTCTCTACCTCTCTCACTCTCTGCCTCTCACTCTCAGCCTCTCTCTCTCACTCTCTGCCTCTCACTCTCAGCCTCTCTCTCTCACTCTCAGCCTCTCTCTCACTCTCAGCCTCTCTCTCTCACTCTCTGCCTCTCTGTCACGGAATGTGTCTAAATCATGAATCTATCAGTCTCAGTTTGTGCCTCCGATTTTAGACCCCGAGCGATGGGGTTTATCCCGTTTTAAATGTATTTTTGTTGAGGGTTTGTACAAGTCTCCGGACCTGGAAACTTACTCCAGTTCGCTGCCCACATCCGCATTCTTACAAGAATTGTTAAGAGCTGATTGTTAACATCCATCATCAACCGGCCGATTAGAGGAGAATCTAAAACAGGCAACAGGAATGATCCTAATAGAGTTTAGAATACGTGCCCGGAAGAGAGAGAGAACGACAGACTGAGACTGTGAGACTGATCGACAGAGAAAAGAATACGACAGAGATTGAGAGTGACAGAGAAAGTGACAGAGAGTGACTGAGAATGAAAAAATAGACAGAGACTGAGAGTAACGGAGAGTAACAGAGAGTGACAAAGAGAGAGAGACAGCGAGAGACTGAGAGTGACAGAGAGACAGAGACTGAGAGAGAGACAGAGAGACTGAGTGACAGAGACAGACAGAGAGGCTGAGAGATACAGAGAAACAGAGGCTGAGAGTGACAGAGAGAGACAGAGAGGCTGAGAGTGAGAGACTGGGAGTGTCAGAGAGAGACAGAGAGACTGGGAGCGTCAGAGAGAGACAGAGTGAGAGAGAGAGACAGAGTGAGAGACTGGGAGTGTCAGAGAGAGGCAGAGTGACAGAGAGACTAAGAGTGAGAGACTGGGAGTGTCAGAGAGAAACAGAGTGACAGAGAGACTAAGAGTGAGAGACTGGGAGTGTCAGAGAGAGACAGAGAGACTGAGAGTGAGAGACTGGGAGTGTCAGAGAGAGACAGAGTGACAGAGAGACTGAGAGTGAGAGACTGGGAGTGTCAGAGAGAGACAGAGAGACTGAGAGTGACTGAGAGACTGGGAGTGACTGAGAGACTGGGAGTGTCAGTGAGCAAGACAGATAGAGAGACTGAGACTGAAACATTGAGAGAGGGACTAAGAGAGAGAGAGATACAAATAAAGCAGTGAGGCGGCTGGAGAGAGATAGGTAAAGAGACAGAGGGAGGAGATATGTCGAGAGAGAGGGGGCCGAGACACACAGGCCGAGGGGTGGGGGGGTCACCGCCTGTCCCAGAGCGGCCCTGGTTTATGTTTTGCCGTTTGCTGTCGATCAGTTGCACAGGAACAGTCCGACCCGGCTAACTCAGCAGCCTCCTTATATAAGACTTGGGTCAGGAGGGACCCCCTCGACCCACAGAAATACAGGGAGAAAGGAGGAATCAGTGAGTTAATAATCCCAATGGGACTGGAGCCGGGAGCTGGTCCGCTGGTGGCTCGGGCTAGGCTTGAGAGTCTGAATAACCGCCCCAGGCGGGGAGAGCTCCCAGAACAAATTCAATTGGGATCAAAAAAAAGCAAAAGAGAAAAAAGTAAGTGGAGAGAGAGAGAGGAGAGCGGCCCCCGGGAGGACCCGGGGCGGTGCGGCCAGGAACCAGGACTCAGCTGCTGGGAAACTCACTCTGGGCTCTTTTGAAATAATCACATTTCACATCAAATCTCTTAGAGCAGATGCAGTGTTCAATCGAGTGTCTCCCCCCAATCCCCGTCCTCGATTTCTACCCATTTCCTACAGAAAGGTTTCTGTTACTGGTCTAACAATCCAGAGATCGTGAGTTCAAATCCCACCGTGGGCAGTCTGAGAACTGGGAATTCAGATTTTATAATAATCTGGAAATAAAAATCTGGTCTCAGTAAAAGTGACCCTGAAGCTGTCGGATTGTCGTAAACACCCAACGGGTTCACTGATGTCCCTTTAGGGAAGGAAACCTGCCGTCCTTACCCGGCCTGGGTCTATATGTGACTCCAGTCCCACACCAACGTGGTTGACTCTTAACTGCCCTCTGAAGTGGCCGAGCGAGACACTCAGTTTGTATCAAACCCGCTACCAATGGTTCAAGAAGGCGACGGCTCACCACCACCTTCTCAGGACAAGTCGGGATGGGCAATAAATGCCGGCCTCGCCAGCGACACCCACATCCCCAGAATGAATTAAAAAACAATTTCCCCTGGCCCCAACCCGTGTAGGGGGTGTGTGTGGGGGGTGAGCCCTGCGAATCAGGCCCATTCCAACAGAAACCCTCTGCCATTGGACCTGTCACACTTTGGTTTAACCAATTTTCTACCCCTTTTTCTCACCTCCCCCCTTCCCCTAGAGAATGTGCACCCTCCCATACTCTTGCCCAAGTAAGCCTAGACACTGAGAGTTAGAAAACTATTCAACTGTGGAAGGCATCGCCCCCAACCCTGCCCTCACTCAGTCTCCAACGTGCTTTCCAGCTAGGGTCACTGGACAGCGATCAGCAGCCTGAACCCTGGCTGATTTCCCCCCCAACCCAGGGGTACTGAGGCCACTCGCAGCCCTCCCCCTCCCCCTCGCTCTCCCCACACTGACGCCCCAGCTGAGCTCAGTTAACTCAATCTACACAAGTTACAGGAGCAGATTTACACTCTGCTCATTATTTTTGCTTTATTTGGTGTTTTTAAAGCAAAATTATACAGTGCACTTGGGCTAATAAGTCAGCAAACCTTAACGGGATATTTCACCCATTCCACATTGACTTTTATACAGAGATAAATCTTAGTATAGTACAAAGACAGGTTCACAACTTGTTCATCTTAATTCTGAATGCTTAACTGTCAGTGGGCACTCCCTTCTATACCCTCATAATGTTCACTGAATAAAGAATTGCAGTGGTGATTCACCACACACATTCACTCATACTCACACTCACACACACACTCATGCTCACACTCACATACACCTACAACTTGCATTTATATAGCACCTTTAACACACAAAACATCTCAAAGCAAACTTACACACTTTTACTTTCAGTGACACACACTCCCAAATATTTGAAGGGAAAAAATTTGCAGGGTTACGGGGAAAAAGCGGGGGAATGGGACTAACTGGATTGCTCTTAGAAAGAGCCGGTACAGGCTTGATGGGTCGAATGGCCTCCTTCTGTGTTGTAACGATTCTTTGATTCTATATTTCTATGAAAACACATGCTAACACTCAAACCCGCTTACACATACACACAATCACACACAGACACAAAAAGCAGGACAAATCCAATCCGGCCAATTACTGCCCCATCAGTCTACTCTCAATCATCAGCAAAGTGATGGAAGGTGTCGTCGACAGTGCTATCAAGTGACACTTACTCACCAATAACCTGCTCACCGATGCTCAGTTTGGGTTCCGCCAGGACCACTCGGCTCCAGACCTCATTACAGCCTTGTTCCAAACATGGACAAAAGAGCTGAATTCCAGAGGTGACGTGAGAGTGACTGCCCTTGACATCAAGGCAGCATTTGACCGAGTGTGGCACCAAGGAGCCCTCGTAAAATTGAAGTCAATGGGAATCAGGGGGAAAACTCTCCAGCGGCTGGAGTCATACCTAGCACAAAGGAAGATGGTAGTGGTTGTTGGAGGCCAATCATCTCAGCCCCAGGACATTGCTGGAGGAGTTCCTCAGGGCAGTGTCCTAGGCCCAACCATCTTCAGCTGCTTCATCAATGACCTTCCCACCATCATAAGGTCAGAAATGGGGATGCTCGCTGATGATTGCACAGTGTTCAGTTCCATTCACAACCCCTCAGATAATGAAGCAGTCCGTTCCCGCATGCAGCAAGACCTGGACAACATCCAGGCTTGGGCTGATAAGTGGCAAGTAACATTCATGCCAGATAAGTGCCAGCCAATGACCATCTCCAACAAGAGAGAGTCTAACCACCTCCCCTTGACATTCAACGGTATTACCATCGCCGAATCCCCCACCATCAACATCCTGGGGGTCACCATTGACCAGAAACTTAATTGGACCAGCCACATAAATACTGTGGCTACAAGAGCAGGTCAGAGGCTGTGTATTCTGTGGAGAGTGACTCACCTCCTGACTCCCCAAAGCCTTTCCATCATCTACAAGGCACAAGTCAGGAGTGTGATGGAATACTCTCCACTTGCCTGGATGAGTGCAGCTCCAACAACACTCAAGAAGCTCGACACCATCCAGACAAAGCAGCCCGCTTGATTGGCACCCCATCCACCACCCTAAACATTCACTCCCTTCACCACCGGCGCACAGTGGCTACAGTGTGTACCATCCACAGGATGCACTGCAGCAACTCACCAAGGCTTCTTCGACAACACCTCCCAAACCCGTGACCTCTACCACCTAGAAGGACAAGGGAGCAACACCACCTGCACGTTCCCCTCCAAGTCACACACCATCCCGACTTGGAAATATATCGCCGTTCCTTCATCGTCGCTGGGTCAAAATCCTGGAACTCCCTTCCTAACAGCACTGTGGGAGAACCTTCACCACACGGACTGCAGCGGTTCAAGAAGGCGGCTCACCACCACCTTCTCAAGGGCAATTAGGGATGGGCAATAAATGCTGGCCTTGCCAGCGATGCCCACATCCCATGAACGAATAAAACACAGTTACACACAGACTGTCACAGAAGCACACTTACATACAAACACAAATTTTCACACAGAGTTATACAGACACACATTTATACACACAAACACCTGCTGTTTACCCAAAGGGATAGACACATACAGGCATCTCATTCATTGCACGCAGCGATGGTTAGAAGTTTTCCTGTGTTTGGGGCTCTTGCACTGCTCACTCTCGCACTCATCAGTTGCAAGTTCAAACTTCACATTTTGAGAATCATAATGTCAGTGAAAATTTGCTCCATTGATACCCTTCTAAGGGATAAATGGCAGCAGAGTTCAATGGGAAAATGGTCAGTCAGTCAGCACAGGGAGATATCTCAGTCAGGGTGGAAACTACACAGAGAGTCAAAAGCAAAATATTGCGGATGCTGGAAATTTGAAATAAAAACAGAAAATGCTGGAAAAGCTCATCAAGTGAGGCAGCGTCTGTGGAGAAAGAATCAGAGTTAACATAACGAGAGGTCTTCAACCTGAAACGTTAACTCTGTTTCTTTCTCCACAGACGCTGCCTCACCTGCTGAGCTTCTCCAGCATTTTCTGTTTTTATTTTAGTGCACATAGAGTGCCAGAGCTTGGAGTCTGTGGCAACAAGTGAGAGGGAGAAGTCTCTGTGTGGGGTCTGAATAATAACCTAATGTTGTAGGCTTGTACGATGGGTGGGGGCCAATAGTGTAGGACCCCCACGTGATGAAAGGGTAGGAGAGGAGGTAAACCAGGAAGCAATGATTAGGTGGCACCAAGTTTGGGATTTAAAAGCCAATAGATTGGAAGAGGGAAGGAAAGCTGAGGGAGGGAGCAGTTCCACAGATTTGAGGTTATTGAATGAGTTCGAGGAGGAGACAGTGCAATGTGTCTGGAGTTCAACTCAGAGAGGATGCAAGAAGGAAAGTACTTGGATTTAAATCGCGCCTTTCACAATCTGCTTTACAGCCAGAGAAGTACTTTTTGAAGTGTGCACAGCAAAGTCCCACAAACAGCAATAAGATAATAACCAGATAATCTGTTTGATAAATATTGGCCAGGACACCTCCCATGCTTTTCTTTGAAATAGTGCTGTGGGGTCTTTTACATCACCTGAGAGGACAGACAGTTTAACGTCTCATATGAAAGACGACACCTCTGACAGCGCAGTACTCCCTCGGTAAAGGCACCGGGAGCGTCAGCCCAGATTTTGTGTTCAAGTCTCTGGAGTGGGATTTGAGCCCATGACCTGCTGACTGTAGAGGTGAGAGCACTGCCCACCGAGCCATGAGGAATAGTGTGAATGACGGGGGATTTGGGGAGTACTGATCATAGTTGAATTAATAAAATAAAGAGATAAGGAAGGTTGTGATAGAGGGAGGGAGGTGGAGAGATGATGTTTTTTCTTGTGTCCGATCTGGGAGTGAGAGAGGTGTAAGAGGACTCTCGACACATAACTGTATTTGGAGTATTTAAGCTCTACAGTGAGTGTAGATTGTACTTGTCTGTAATTGGTGTGTGCCCTCTGATGTGTCTGCTAACCGCAGGCAATTATCATTTATGATTTCTGAGTTTAATGCAGTTAATTTAATAAAAGGGGGGATTTTCCTTAATTAAACTGTCAGGTCTAACAAGGATTAATTGTATTGGAGCTAATTAAATATCTAATCCATTCTAGATAGATATAACTTTCTCAAAGGTGCTCACTGCTTTGTGTACAATAATAAAGAGAGACAGAGTGTTGCATTTTGAGATTTTTGACTATTTGGTCTAGGAGGGATTTTGGATTAATTTCCATTGAGATGTTGCTGTTTAGTTAAAGTCAGATTACAGGAAATTAAATGAGCATTACATACCCAGCTTCTGGAAATGTGGGTTAGACCCAGACAGCACAGCCAGAGAAATGGTGTTTCTCACATACCACATCAGCTTGAGACAATGGTAAGATATTCCTGTTACACCCACAACTAATATGTTCAAATGGCTTCATTCATTTGAACACAACATAGGGTCATAGCTGAACGGGCCATATAGGTTCCATATGGGAGGTCCCATTTTTAATGTGGCAGGTTTAACTGGCAGCTGAAGTAGCCATTCCCTGATACAAAGATACAAAAGGGTCAGATTTCAGAAGTCTTTGGTTTCCTCTGCAGCTGAATAAGAAAGGAGCGAGAGTCTACAGAATTCAGGAGGCTGAAGACAGACACAGGGAGAGAGATCTCTTCCCAAGGTTAGCACAGACTTGTTTCAGAGATTTGCTAGTAAGTAAAGTGAATTTAGCCCGCTACCAGTGTGGTGTGTTGTGTTATATATTGTATTACGAGGAGTGTTTTGAAATAAACTGAAATTTGCTGTAAACTTTATTCTGTTCATTCATATATTATATAGAAAATAAACCAGTTTGTTGAATTATAATTGGGCTTGTCCACTGGAATTTTCATCAATCTGCCTGTCAGAAGAAATAAGAAAAATGCTCATGGGAGCCGATGTGAGATTATAGTATCCTGTTCACATAATGAGGGTTTTCAATTTTACAGCCCGCAGGTGACACTGTCACAAGGGCAGTGAAGGTACTCTCCTGGTTGTAGGGGACGTGGGGTCCAGTTGTAGGAGAGATTGCTGACACTGAACCCAGGAGAATAACTACTACAGGCCTGGAATTTGTAACACAGTGTTTCAGGGTATAAACGTTTATACCTTTAAAAGTGTAACTTATTTTATTGATTTAGTTCAAGTGAATGCTCCTCTAAGTACAACAAATCTGCACATGGCTCAGTTGATAAATGCAGTACCCCCGGTGTGGTGCAGGTTCGATCATGGGCCTGTGCTCAGTTAGCTGATCGCCACAGTTGAGGCAGTAAGATTGACCTTAGTGCCACTGACCGCAGAGGGGGAAATCCTCTGCTAGAACGTTCACGTGTGGGCGGTGGGAGAGACCAGGATCCAAGCTTGGCCATAATACAACCCCCCTCCCCAACAACCCCTTAACAAATAGTCTGTGAATGGCCACTTGCAAGGGATGCTGGGGGAGTAGATTCTGGCCCCCTTGGTACTCTCTCCTAGCTAAATAACATAAGGGTAAATTCACCAATCCTGTGCTCCATATGAAAAGCCAAATTTGAAGGGAGCGTTGTTCGGGGATGGGACTACAAGACTGTAGCATCAATTCCCTGTCATCTGATAAGCAAATTTATCCTCCAAGCACATAAGAGAAGTCAAGGCTGAGAAAACAGCAATCAGCCCAGCACAGCTCATCTCTAATAAATCTGTCATCAAAGTTTATCCTTCTAGTATCCTAACTCTCCCATCCAAGCCCATCCCTCTAGTACCCTAACTCTCCCATCCAAGCCCATCCCTCTAGTGCCCTAACTCCCCCATCCAAGCCCATCCCTCTCGTACCCTAACTCCCCCATCCAAGCCCATCCCTCTAGTACCCTAACTCTCCCATCCAAGCCCATCCCTCTAGTGCCCTAACTCTCCCATCCAAGCCCATCCCTCTAGAACCCTAACTCTCCCATCCAAGCCCATCCCGCTAGAACCCTAACTCCCCCATCCAAGCCCATCTCTCCAGTACCCTAACTCCCCCATCCAAGCCCATCCCTCTAGTACCCTAACTCCCCCATCCAAGCCCATCTCTCCAGTACCCTAACTCCCCCATCCAAGCCCATCCCTTTAGTGCCCTAACTCTCCCATCCAAGCCCATCCCTCTAGAACCCTAACTCTCCCATCCAAGCCCATCCCTCTAGAACCCTAACTCTCCCATCCAAGCCCATCCCTCTAGAACCCTAACTCCCCCATCCAAGCCCATCCCTCTAGTACCCTAACTCCCCCATCCAAGCCCATCTCTCTAGTACCCTAACTCTCCCATCCAAGCCCATCCCTTTAGTGCCCTAACTCTCCCATCCAAGCCCATCCCTCTAGAACCCTAACTCCCCCATCCAAGCCCATCTCTCTAGTACCCTAACTCCCCCATCCAAGCCCATCCCTCTAGTACCCTAACTCCCCCATCCAAGCCCATCTCTCTAGTACCCTAACTCTCCCATCCAAGCCCATCCCTTTAGTGCCCTAACTCTCCCATCCAAGCCCATCCCTTTAGTGCCCTAACTCTCCCATCCCTCTAGAACCCTAACTCTCCCATCCAAGCCCATCCCGCTAGAACCCTAACTCCCCCATCCAAGCCCATCCCGCTAGAACCCTAACTCTCCCATCCAAGCCCATCTCTCTAGTACCCTAACTCCCCCATCCAAGCCCATCTCTCTAAGACCATTGGAAGGAAAAGAACCATCTTGGCCCATCTGACCTACCCCAGTGTTCAAATACAGAGTACACAGTTCACCATCTATATCTCTCAATAAATTATCCCTCTTAAATTACTGATGCTACCAGCCTTGATCGGTGCCCTGAGCTGTCCACTCTAAACATTCATCACCTTTTTTTTAAAGCTAAGGGTTATATTCTCTTCAATCCATTGGTAAAATTACTGATTTTAATGATTCTCTAATGTTCCCCACCAGAAGGTAACCAATTTCATCAGCGATTTCGTTTAATACTCGAGTATCCTAACTCTCCCATCAAAGCCTGTGCCTCTGGTAAACCCTCCCAACAAAAATCATCCCTCAAGTCCCCTGACTCTCCCATCAAAGCTCATCCTTCTAGAACCCTAAATCTCCCATTGAAGCCTATCCCTCTAGTACCCAAAGTTTCTATGATTTAAGAAAGAAATATCTACATTTATATAATATCTTGTCACATCATAAAAATGGATCAAAGTTCTTCACATACAACAGCAGCAACAACAACAACTTGCATTTATATAGCGCCTTTAACGTAGTAAAACATCCCAAGGCGCTTCACAAGAGCGATTATCAAATAAAATTTGACACCAAACCACATATTAGGACTGCTGACCAAACATTAGGTCAAAGTGGTAGGTTTTAAGGAGCATCTTAAAGGAGGAGAGAGAGGCGGAGAGGTTTAGAGAGGGAATTCCAGAGCTCAGGGCCCAGGCAGCTGAAGGCATGGCCGCCAATGGTGGAGTGATTAAAATCAGAGATGTGCAAGAGGCCAGAATTGGAGAAGCGCAGAGATCTCGGAGGGTTGTGGGGCTGGAGGAGGTTACAGAGATAGGGAGGGGAGAGGCCATGGAGGGATTTAAAAACAAGGATGAGAATTTTAAATTCGAGGCGTTCCCAGACCAGGAGCCAATGTAGGTCAGCGAGCACAGTGGGTGATGGGTGAACGGGTGTGAGTTAGGATATGGGGCAGCAGAGTTTTGGATCAGCTCAAGTTTATGGAGGGTGGAAGATGGGAGGCCGGCCAGGAGAGCATTGGAATAGTCAAGATTAGAGGTAACAAAGGCATGGATGAGGGTTTCAGCAGCAGATGAGCTGAGGCAGGGACGGAGACGGGCAATGTTATGGAGGTGGAAGTAGGCAGTCTTGGTGATGGAGCGGATATGTGTTTGGAAGCTCATCTCAGGGTCAAATAGGACGCAGAGGTTGCGAACGGCCTGGTTCAGCCTCAGACAGTGGCCGGGGAGAGGGATGGAGTCGGTGGCTGGGGAATGGAGTTTGCAGCGGGGACCAAAGACAATGGCTTCGGTCTTCCCAATATTTAGTTGGAGGAAATTTTTGCTCATCCAGTACTGGATGTCGGACAAGCAATGTGATAAATGAGAGACGGTGGAGGGATCGAGGGAGCTGGTGGTGAGGTAGAGCTGGGTGTCCTCAGCGTACATGTGGAACCTAACTTGTTTTCAGATGATGTCGCCGAGGGTCAGCATGTAGATGAGGAATAGGAGGGGGCCAAGGATAGATCCTTGGGGGAATCCAGAGGTAACAGTGCGGGAGCGGGAAGAGAAGCCATTGCAGGAGATTCTCTGGCTGCGACTGGATGGATAAGAATGGAACCAGGCGAGTGCAGTCCCTCCCAGCTAGATGACGGAGGAGAGGCGTTGGAGGAGGATGGTGTGGTCACCCATGTCAAAGGCTGCAGACAGGTCGAGAAGGATAAGGAGGGATAGTTTACCATCGTCACAGTCACATAGGATGTCATTTGTGATTTTAAAAAGGGCCATTTCAGTACTGTGGCGGGACGGAAACCTGATTGGAGGGATTCAAACATGGAGTTGTGGGAAAGATGGGCACGGATTTGGGAGGCGACAAAACGTTCAAGGACTTTGGAGAAGAAAGGGAGGGTGGAGATGATGATACAGTGAATGATTATGAAGTACAATGGTGTTGTTATGTCGGTACTTTATTATGACACACTGTCAAAAAACGAAAGTTTAAGAAAATGTGGTCCTAGGCTTCATGATGCTGATTGTTACAGAATGAGATTGTGCATCGACCTCAGCGTCACTATCTGCTGTCTCCCCTATTCCCATATTCTACCTGACTTGAGCACATAATCCACGCTGACACTTCAGTGCAGTACTGAGGGAGTGCTGCAGTCTTTCGGATGTGATGTTAAGCCAAGATCCTACCTGCCTGTTCAGGTGGATGTAAAGATCCCATGGGATTTTTTCAGGAAGAGCCGGGAGTTCTCCTGGGCAACATTCTTCCCTCAACGAACATCAGTAAAGCACATTAACTGATCACTCGTCTCATTCCTGTTCATGGGACATTGCTGGCTGAGATTGACTGACAGTTTGTCTAAATAACTACAGTCACTGCACATCGGAGCTCTGGGCAGTCCTGGCAAGTGGAGACTCAGGCTCTGAATTCTGGGTTGAGATCCAGTGGGATTCTCGTGTCTGGTGGGTGGCCCCCCCTCATCATACGGGTTGTGGGAGCCCATAAAACCCTCCCCCCGTACAGGACAACCCCCACCCCCCATCGATTGGTGTAACGATGATTATGGCCATGGAAGGAGTGTTCATGTCACGGCCTGTCAGACTGTTTAATCAGCCTGCGAATCCTTTACCCTATTCTCTCCAAGTGAAGAGCATGAAGAAGATACAAAAGCAACAAATCTTCTCGAAGCCACACTTCAGGCTCCTTAGATTCAGGAGAACGGCAGGGAATGAAGTGGATAAGAGCTGTCTTTATCATTTTGACAGATATCCCTCATGTGTCCTGATTACAATTGATTGAATGATAGAGTGTAAATATTCCCCGGAGAGTCTGAATCCAACCATCGTTTTGTTATTTGTTGGCGTGTTAGAGATTACAGAAGCTGATAGTCTCTGTTTGGAAACTGAGCAGTGTGGCTGTGACCGAAGATCTCAGAGGAACCAAAGGCTCTGTTCATGTCCTGCTGTTTCATGCATGCAACTCAACACACAAATTAATGAGAATCATGTCACCTTAAATACCATCTGCTCCTGCCTTACGCTTTTCATTTTTCATTCAAATTGTTGGTTTCCGCAGAGAAATGTGTAATAATTTTTTTAAAAACCTGTCAGTTCCTGCTGTTCAGAGATCACCTACCAATTGGTGAAATATTTATAAGAACATAGGAACAGGAGGAGGCCATTCAGCCCCTTGAGCCTGCTGTGTCATTCAATTAGATCATGGCTGATCTGTATCTTAAGGAAAGAAAGAATTTGAATTTAGACAGTGTCTTTCACCAGCTCAGGACACCCCAAAGCAATTTACAGCCAATGAAGTACTTTTGAAGTGTGGTCACTGTTGTAATGTAGGAATCACAGCAACCAATTTGCGCACAGCAAGATCCCACAAACAGCAATGTGATAATGACCAGATAATCTGTTTTTTAGTGATGTTGGTTGAGGGATAAATATTGGCCCAGGACAATTACCCCCATTTACCCACCTTGGTTCCATATCCTTTAATCCCCCTCACCCAACAAAAATCGATCAATCTCAGTTTTGACATTTTCAATTGACCCCCAACCAACAGCTTTCTGGGGGAGAGAGTTCCAGATTCCCACTCCCCTTTGTGTGAAGAAGTGCTTCCTGACATCACCCCTGAACGGCCTGGCTCTAATTTTAAGATTATTCCCCCTTGTTCTGGACTCCCCCCACCAGAGGAAATAGTTTCTCTCTATCTACCCTATCAAATCCTTTAATCATCTTAAACACCTCGATTAGATCACCCCTTAATCTTCGATACTCGAGGGAATACAAGCCCAGTCTGTGCAACCTGTCCTCATAATTTAACCCTTTTAGCCCCAGTATCATTCGGGTGAATCTGCGCTGCACCCCCTCCAAGGCCAATATAACCCTTTTGCCGGGTGGCTCACAAGGAATGTCAGACCCCACAGTGTAAGTCACAGTCAGGGGCACTGTGTAATAATTCAGATGTGTCTGATATGATTTTTAATTTCTCTTGTGGAGTTAACAATCATCCCAGATGAACAGCTCCTACATGCCTTGGACCAATTGCCACCTGACTAAACACTTTCTTTGTAGACCGGAGGTCACTTTTGCCCCCCTGGGGCTGCAGTGGGCACCAGACAATTGGCCTCAGTGTCCCTGGGCTGTGGAGGGTTCCTGCTCCTGGTCCCTATCCAGTGACTCCGGAGGGAGGATGTCTGAGTGGGTTGCAGGTGAGGCCAGCGTAGGGCTGCGATGACCCCACCCAACAATCACTGACTCGGGCCCACTCCCAGTGCCCGTGGGTCCTATAGGCAGGAAGAGCCCAGTGCCTTCGGGAGAGAAGGGGACGCAACACAGGGGAGCCACTCGGCAGTGACGGTATAACTGCGGTCTTAGTTCCTCTACAATTCTCTAACAGTCAAAAAACAAACCCAACCGGGCTCCTCATAACCCCGTGTTTAGTACCAAAAAATGTAAATAATTAAAATTTAATAAGAACAGATAAAGCATTACTGCTGTTAAAAGGTCACGGGGTCAAACCACAACGCCAAAAATGAACCGAGTGAAGTATTCCAGGAATAAATACTTTCCCAGGAGATCTCCCGGGGCCGATTCTGACTATTCTGCAGAGTGCGGGATTTCAGTGAAAAGTTCAGCGCGTTAATGCGAAGAATTCACCTGATCCCTTTGGCCAGTGAAATCTGGACATTTGGTCCGATTGGCGTTCTGAATACAGTAATTTCACCAGAAATATCGAGCTCTCCAAACCGAATTTACAGCGTGGCTGCACTTAACGAGCAGAGGAATGCTCACTGTAAAATGTGGTACAGAATTGGTGTGTAATATTAGCATCCGAGCACCTATCACCTTACCGAGTCCCCATTTAAAGGGACACACCATCCCTGCTCCTTTAAAGGGTTAATTGTCCAGCCCCTGGCCCCAGTTATACCCCACAGTGCCCAGCGAAAGCAAGCAATGCTATCCAGATGTGTTATGTTCTTATATTAATGTCACACCGTAAATTCTGGGCTATATTTCAACAGAATAGGCTTTTAAAAAAACAATTTATACTTTTTTGATCTTTCAGTGTCACTTTATTTAAAGGTTTAGTGTCCCTTTATTTATTGGACTAATATATCTTTATTGAAACGGTTACAGCCCCCTTTATTTAAAGTTTAGTGTCTTTTTATTTAAAGGGTTAGTGTTCCTCTATTTAAAGTACTGTATTAATATATATTTATTTAAAGAGATAATGCCCCCATTATTTAAAGAGTTAGTGTCCCTTTAAGGTTGGTGTCCCTTTATTTAAAGAGTTAGTGTCTCCGTTTAAATATTGGGCAAAGGAATGCTATCCAGATGTGTTATGTTCTTATATTAATGTCACACAGTAAATTATTCTGGGTTATATTTCAGCAGAATAGATTTTTTAAACTATTTATACTTCTTTGATCCTTAGGTTTTCCAACTAAAGATGTGTTTTAATAGAAATACATTTGTATATAACGATAAATCCAGATCAGCAGAAAGCGCCTGTAATCTCCTTAAACCACCCTCACCTCCCTCATACTTCCCCATTTCCCGGTTGGTACAGAGATTATTTCCTGGACCGGCCAGTGGTGATTGAGACCAGGAGAAGGGAGCATCCGAGTAGGAATCAGAGACCTAAACTGGGGGAAGGCAGGCTGATATCAGGGTCACCCTGAAAAATAAACGATCAATCCTTGTACCATCATATCGAAACATCCTTTCATTGATTCTGAAAGATCTCTGTTTAAAACCAGACTAAGAAGTAATTCAATAAAATAATAATTAAAACAAAGTAGAGAATAATAATGTAAAGTATCAGTAAGAGAAAGAACAAAAGAGAGGGAGAAAGAGAAAGAGAGAAGGAGAAAGAAAGAGATAAAGAACAAGAGAGGGAAAAAGAAAAAGATGAATTTCCGACCCGTTCCAAGTCCAATGATTCCCAGATGGACTCCATTAGACTAATATTAATATTAATTCAATTTACTATTTCATATTGAAGAGAAAGTTTCTGTGAAGTTTGGGTGAGTTTGAGGCAATGTTTCAGGAACCGCTACATCAACGTCACCTTCACATCCTTCAGAGTCCGGATTGTGTCAGATTGTTGAATTTATCACAACACCGCCCTGGTGTTCGGTGTTAAACGCTGGAAAGGGAATTAACTTTCCGTGTTTCACAAAGTAAATCTCAGTATGTCCTTGGCTAATACTGGAATGGAGTCACTCAGAGGGAAAGGTGACGAACCGCGCTGATTAATGGCCATTTAAGAGAATGGGAATGCACCGGGCCTGCGGTTTTCATTCTGCGATAAAATTCTCCGGGAGAGTTACAAATTCCGATTTTATTACTCAGACTTGTCTGAAGCCTAAATCCAAGTTCTTGATGAGTTTCAAACTTAAACAGTTCAATTTAGATAGAGGAGGCTGGGAGTGAAGGCGTCACTCCCAGCCTCTGTCACTCGGTCTGTAATCACTCCTGGTCTGTGATACTCGGTCTGTAAAAACTCCCAGTCTCTGTTACTCGGTCTGTAATCACTCCTGGTCTGTGATACTCGGTCTGTAATCACTCTCAGCCTCTGTTATTCGGTCTGTAATCACTCCCAGTCTCTGTCACTCGGTCTGTAATCACGCCCAGTCTCTGTTACTCGGTCTGTAATCACTCCCAGTCTATGTTACTCTGTCTGTAAAAACTCCCAGTCTCTGTCACTCGGTCTGTAATCACTCCCAGTCTCTGTCACTCGGTCTGTAATCACTCCCAGTCTATGTTACTCGGTCTGTAATCACTCCCAGTCTCTGTTACTCGGTCTGGAATCACTCCTGGTCTGTGATACTCGGTCTGTAATCACGCCCAGTCTCTGTTACTCGGTCTGTAATCACTCCCAGTCTCTGTTACTCGGTCTGTAATCACTCCCAGTCTCTGTTACTCGGTCTGTAATCACTCCCAGTCTCTGTCACTCGGTCTGTAATCACTCCCAGTCTCTGTCACTCGGTCTGTAATCACTCCCAGTCTCTGTTACTCTGTCTGTAATCACTCCTAATCTCTGTTACTCGGTCTGTAATCACTCCCAGTACCTGTTACTTGGTGTGTAATTACCCCCAGTCTCTGATACTCCGACATCACTCTCATTGTCCATTACTCTCTCGATACAGTGAGCCCTGGATTTTTATGCAACTTTCTTATTTAACTTGCCCTGAATTAAATTCCGCTGCTGATGTTAATTTACCCGATGGAAATTCATCTGTCCAGTATTTCAACGGAGATGTTAAGCAATTTTCTTGGATACTCGGTGTGATACTCAGTGTTGTTACAAGCAGTCAAGTCCATTCCTGGCAATCAACGCTCCATAATCACAGCCAGCTGCCGCCTGCTGTCCTGACAGTGATTGAGTCAGTGACCCTCATGGACTCTGCCAAATGGAACTGCATCGCGAGCCTTTCTGCACATCTCTAACCCTAACTCTAACCCTAACCCTAACCCTCACCCTAACACTAACCCTAACCCTAACTCTAACCCTCATCCTAACCCTAACCCTAACTCTAACCCTAACCCTAACCCTAACCCTAACCCTCACCCTAACCCTAACCCTAACTCTAACCCTAACCCTAACCCTCACCCTAACCCTCACCCTCACCCTAACCCTCACCCTAACTCTAACCCTAACCCTCACCCTAACCCTCACCCTCACCCTAACCCTAACCCTCACCCTAACTCTAACCCTAACCCTCACCCTAACCCTCACCCTCACCCTAACCCTAACCCTCACCCTAACTCTAAACCTCACCCTAACCCTAACCCTCACCCTAACTCTAACCCTAACCCTCACCCTAACCCTCACCCTAACCTTACCCTAACCCAAACCCTAACCCTCACCCTAACTCTAACCCTAACCCTAACCCTAACCCAAACCCTAACCCTCACCCTAACTCTAAACCTAACCCTAACCCTAACCCTCACCCTAACTCTAACCCTAACCCTAACCCTCACCCTAACTCTAACCCTAACCCTCACCCTAACCAAAACCCTAACCCTCACCCTAACTCGAACCCTAACCCTAACCCTAACCCTCACCCTAACTCTAACCCTAACTCTAACCCTAACCCTAACCCTAACCCTCACCCTAACTCTAACCCTAACACTCACCCTAACCCAAACCCTAACCCTAACCCTCACCCTAACTCTAACTCTAACCCTAACCCTCACCCTAACCCAAACCCAAACCCTAACCCTAACCCTAGCCCTAACCCTAACCCTAGCCCTAACTGTGAGAGATTTAAGTTTTGCCCCAGTCACCTCACGTCACATGGGGTGATTTTTCAATAGGCGGGTTTATTTATTTTACATTATCCCCCAATAAATCCGAGAGAAAACGCGGTTGGTGCAGGTCTTGGAATCTTACAGCACAGGAGGAGGCCATTCAGTCCATCGTGTCTGTGCTGGCTCTTTGAAAGAGCTATCCAATTAGTCCCACTCCCCTGCTCCTTTCCCATAGCCCTGCAAATTTTTCCTTTTCAAGTATTTATCCAATTCCCTCTTGACAGTTACTATTGAACCTGTTTCCACCGCCCTTTCGGGCCGTGTGACGGGTGGTAGGATCCCAGGCCCTTGTGCCTTCCTGAATCATTTCACAAAGATCAAGGTGGAAATAGAGTAACGCTGCCAGCTAGGAAAGAGGGGGTCCGACAGGCTGACACACACACCACCCAAAGCCCCGGCCTCAGGCCCCATAGCAGCACCAAAAGACTTGAAGCCTTCCCACTCCCTGTAAACTATCTCTCAGCCTCACATCAACTCCATTAGCTGAGGACCAGGGGACACCGGGATTGGAGATCCCCATTGCTGCATTTGTACAAACAAAGGGAAGGGTTTTATTTTGTTACATTGAAGCCTCTCCACTGTGGGAAGTTCCCAGGGATGAAATATTCCTGTTGATTCCTGTTGTCTGTCATCAGACAGATGACTTTCCACTGCTAGTGGACTGGAGTCAGGGATGGATTAACAGATGGGCTCCTGCTAAATATGGGGGCTGTGCCGAAGGGGTAGTTTCATGTCGGTGTCATAAACTGTGGTATGATTTGCTTTATTATTAAAGCAGTGTGTAAACATTCTTTGGGCCTATTTCTTCCTGCATTTTGCTACATGTTTGTGTTTTAATGGGTGGGGGGGTCCGGAGGGGCCCCTGAGGTTCTTGGTGCCCAGGGGACCAAGGATTCTTAATCCGGCTCTGGTTGGAGTTGGTGATGTTGCAAAGTAGAAAAAGTTTTACCTTTTTTTTGCTTCTTATAAAGCTTTCTCTAAAGGGCTGGCCTGGCTCAGTGGGTGTCACTCTCACCTTGGATTCTGGTCGTGGGTTCGAGCCCCACTCCGGAGACTTGAGTCCATAATCCAGGCTGACACTCCCGGTGCAGTACTGAGGGAGTGCTGCACTGTCGGAGGTACCGTCTTTCGGATGAGGCGTTAAACTGAGGCCCGTTGCCCTGTCAGGTGGATGTAAAAGATCCCACGGCCACTATTTCGAAGAAGAGCAGGGGAGTTCTCCCCATTGACCTGGGCCAATATTTATCCCTCAACCAACATCACCAAAACAGATTATCTTGTTGCTGTTTGTGGGATCTTGCTGTGCGCAAATTGGCTGCCGTGTTTCCTACATTACAACAGTGACTACACTTCAAAAAGTATTTCATTGGTTGTAAAGCATTTGGGACGTTTCGAGATTGTGAAAGGTGCTATATAAATGCAAGATCTTTCTTTCTGACTCTGTTGGGGGGGTTGAGTGTTTGCTGTAATTTGTTTAAGGTTCAGCAACATTCAGTGCACGAGGGAAATCTGCAATCATCTGCCAATTGTTTATTCATTGATTATAAATAAATGATCAATTGTTTATTTCTTTCAAGGCTGTAATTATGTTCAACCTGATTCATGTCCCAGTTATTCCACAAAGGGTCTGTTTGGCCTGGTGCTGGTTGTGGGATGAGTGCCTGAGCTGGGGCTGGTTTAACTAAAGGGGTCCAGGTTTCACATTGTCACTGTGAGGGAGGCTTAGAGAGTCCCGGGGGCATTGGGAAGCATCAGGTTCACTGACAGAATCCTTCATAAAGCACAGCATAGAATTTGGGATAGTTAAGGAATGTGGTACTGGGAGGGGGCAATTATACTGCACCGGGGGGGGGGGGGGGGTTATAGACAGATGTTCACCTCCCGCGGGGGGGGGGTTTACAGACAGACATTCACCTCCCGCGGGGGGGGTTTACAGACAGACATTCACCTCCCGCAGGAGGGGAGGGGGGGTTTACAGACAGATGTTCACCTCCCACGGGGGGCGGGGGGGTTTACAGACAGATGTTCACCTCCCACGGGGGGGCGGAGAGTTTACAGACAGATGTTCACCTCCCACGGGAGGGGTGGGGGGTTTACAGACAGATGTTCACCTCCCGCTGACCACAGCAGTTTTTCAATATTTATTTCATTTCTGTCTCTCTTTTTTTTCACTTCCTCTTTCTCATCTCACTGACCTCATTTCTCTTTTTATTTTCATTTCTTTTTCTCAATCTTTTCCCTCCATCTTTTTCTTTTTCTTTCTCATAGGAACATAGGAACAGGAGGAGGCCATTCAGCCCCTCGAGCCTGTTCCGCCATTCAATCAGATCATGGCTGATCTGTATCCTAACTCCATTTACCCGCTTGGTTCCATATCCCTTAACACCCTCGCCCAGCAAAAATCTATCGATCAATCAATCTCCATCCTTATTCCTTCTCTCTCCCCTTCTCATTTCTCTCTCTCTCCCCTCTCCAGATCATGTTGTTATTGAAGTTTACATGTACCTGGAAGATATCTCAGCTGGAGTGAAACGGGACAGACTCCAGCCTCTACAGCTGACGGTGTTGAACAATATATAGCAGGGGGGGAGGGGAATAAACTGGACAGGGCAGGTCATTTGGGGGGACGGGAGATTTAGCTTTGATAAAAAGCCTGAAATGTCCCCCCAACTGAGAGGGGAGGAATGAGTGTGCCCTCCACAGCATCCCCCCTCCCTATCTCTGTAACCTCCTCCAGCCCCACAACCCTCCGAGATCTCTGCGCTCCTCCAATTCTGGCCTCTTGTCCATCCCTGATTTTAATCGTTCCACCATTGGCGGCCGTGCCTTCAGCTGCCTGGGCTCTAAGCTCTGGAATTCCCTCCCTAAACCTCTCCACCTCCCTCTCCTCCTTTAAGACGCTCCTTAAAACCTACCTCTTTGACCAGGCTTTTGATCTCCTGTCCTAATATCTCCTTATGTGGCTCAGTGTCTATTTTTGTCTGATTTACGCTCCTGTGAAGGGCCTGGGGACATTTCACTACGTTAAAGGCGCTATATAAATGCAGGTTGTTGTCCTTTGGCTCCAGTTCCTCGGCTCCCGGGATATCCATTCTCTTGGTAAACTGGGGGAGGAGGGAGATTTGACACTTCCCACCAGCGAGCCGATCCTTCACAGAATATCCCGCTTTATTTCTTTCGCAACCACAAGCAGTTTGCTTGATAGAGCTGGCGCCAGGCTCTTCCCTAAAGGTTCAGAAGTCAAGGGCTCGGCAGGTAAATTAATCCGGAGAGTGCTTCCCGGAAGAGAGCTAGCGAGACACCACTTCACTGCACATCCCCTCCTTTAAAAGCAAAGCAAAGATGTTATACTTAAGCTAATGCCGCTGCAACAGGGCAACTTAATGCATAATTAAAACTCGCAGCCATAATATATAATGCAGTAAGCAGGCTGGGGCAGGTCACTTAAAGAGGCAGTCCCAGGTCAATCGGTTTGGAAAACAAGAGGAGAGCAAAGAAAAGATTAAAGGGGAAGGAACATAATATAAGTAGAACTGGGAGAGGAGAGACGGAGCATCTTTGCAATGATTTTTTTCTTTTTTTGTGTGTCTTTCCAATGATTGAGACAACAGATCAGAGAGATTACAGAAAACACAAGACAAATAGAAGATTGTAGAGGAGACAGGGGGTGTCTGGCTGCAGGTTTAGGCACTTTCAGCCTCGTTACTCTGCACCATTTACTCCGGGTTTCAGGTTGTGTTCAGGAAACAACGCCGTTTTTACGAGATTCAATGTCGAATGAACGGTAGGAAGTTGCCTCCGAGATTGAAGTAGTTTATGGTTTGACCTGTGTGATCATTACCCGTGAAACCGGGCCAGGGACATCGGCAGAGGGAATGGTCCGGATATTCAGAGATTGGGGAAAGGGTCTGGGGACTGGGGAAAGATACACACACTGACACACACACACACACACACACTGACAGTCACACCCACACACACACAGACACACACACACTGACAGTCACACCCACACACACACTGACACACACACACACACACACAGACACACACACACACTGACACACACACACACACTGACACACACACACACACACACACACAGACAGTCACACACACTATCACTCACACACACTGACACACATATACTGACACACACACTAAAATTTACACGCTGACATTCGCACACACTGACACACACTAACACGCACACAATGACACACACAAACTGACACACACTGACACTCACACACATACACAGACTGACACACACACACATACACACACTCACACATACACACACTCACACACACATACACACACTGACACTCACACACTGACACTCACTCACACACTGACACTCATACTCATACACACACTGACACACACGCACAGGCACTCACACACACACAGACTCATACTCAAACTGACACACACACACTGACACTACCACACATGCTGACATACATACTGATACTCACACACTGACACACGCACACACTGACACACACACATTGACATAAACACTGACATTCGTACACTGAGATGCTCACATATACTGACGCACACACACACTGACACTCACACACTGGCACTGATACACACACTGACATACACACTGACACACACAAACACACTGACACACACATACTCATACTCACTGACACTGAAACACACACTCATGCACACACTGACACACACACACACACACAGGCACACTGACACACCAACAGAAATTCACACATACACCGTCACATTCACTCACACACACATATACATGTGCTAACTCACTCACTCACTTATCTACACACTCACACACACCAAGGAGGGAGGTTGAGATAGATAGATAGACAGAAAGAAAGGGAAACAGATAGATAGATAGATAGATAGATAGATAGGGCTGCACTAACTATACAGCACCTAATGCCTCTGATCCTATTCATGTGTATTTGCCCGAGGCCCCGGCCCACGCTGTATCTGTACCAGGTGATCTGTTGGAGATTGGCCTGAAGCGAACGCCTCTGTGAACCACAGCAGCTGGTTTTATATCGTCATAACAACCGGCATTCACATGAAGATAAATGGGCCATAATTACCCAGGAATGCTGCACATCCATGGGAACATATTCCTCTCCCTCTTCTTCCTCCACCTTCTATCTCTATCCCTTTCTCTCTCTCTGTCTCCTCTCTCTCTCCCTTTCTATGTCCATCTGTCTTTCCTCTCTCTCTCTCTTATATCTACCGCTTTCTCTCTAAATCGTCCTCTCATTTTTATATGTATTTCTTTTTCCCCTTCTATATTTATCTCTCCCTCTTCCCCTTCTATATTTATCTCTTTCCCTTTATATCTGCCTCCCTTTCCTCTCTCTCTCTCTCCCCTTCTATAATCTCTCTCTTTCCCTTCTCTATCTGTCTCGCTTTCCTCTGTATCCATCTTTCGCTACCTGTTTGTCTCTCAATTTTCTGATGTAAGGTCACCGACCTGAACCGTTAACTCTGTTTCTCTCTCCACAGATGCTGCCTGACCTGCTGAGTGTTTCCAGCATTTTCTGTTTTTATTTCCGATTTCCAGCATTCGCAGTAATTTGCTTTTGCCCCATTTTTCTGTATTTTTGTCACCTCCCTCCCTCTCTCTCTTTCTGTCTCTCCAATAAAAGTGCCTCTAATAATCTGACATACACTCAGAAACAAACCACAACATTTCTCACTTTTGTCACAAAGTCTTGTTCTTATATATTCTTGTTTTTGTTTTGATTTGACTCTAAGCAATTTAAAACCGTGTTGCATTGAATCACAGGTCTGTGTCTGTGTGTTTGGTCCGTGGGTCTGGGTATGTGTCTCTATGTCTGTGTGTATGTGTCTCTATGTCTGTGTGTGTCTCTCTATGCCTGTGTGTTGGTGTGTGTGCCTTTATGTCTGTGCCTGTGTGTGTCTCTCTCTCTATCTATGTGTTGGTACATGCCTTTATGTCTTTGTCTGTGTGTGTCGGTCTGTGTGTGTGTGTCTCTCTGTGTGTGTCTGTGTGTGTGTCGGTCTGTGTGCGTGTGTGTCTGTGTGTGTGTGTTTCTATGTGTGTCTGTGTGTCGGTCCGTGTGTGCGTGTGTGTGTCGGTGTGTGTGTGTGTCGGTCTGTGTGTGTCTGTGTTTTTGTGCCTGTGTGTGTGTGTGTGTCGGTCTGTGTGTGTCTGTGTTTTTGTGTCTGTGTCTGTGTGGGTCTGTCTGTCTGTGTGTGTGTGTCTGTGTGTGTGTGTTTTTGTGTCTGTGTCTGTGTGTGTCGGTCTGTGTGGGTCTGTCTGTGTGTGTGTGTGTCGGTCTGTGTGGGTCTGTGTGTGTGTGTGGGTCTGTGTGTGTGTGTGTGGGTCTGTGTGTGTGTGTGTGTCTGTGTGTGTGTGTGGGTCTGTGTGGGTCTGTGTGTGTGTGGGTCTGTGTGGGTCTGTCTGTGTGTGTGTGTGTGGGTCTGTCTGTGTGTGTGTGTGGGTCTGTGTGTGTGTGTGTGTGTGTGTGGGTCTGTGTGGGTCTGTGTGGGTCTGTCTGTGTGTGTGTGTGTGGGTCTGTCTGTGTGTGTGTGGGTCTGTGTGTGTGTGTGTGTGTGGGTCTGTGTGGGTCTGTGTGTGTGGGTCTGTGTGGGTCTGTCTGTGTGTGTGTGTGTGGGTCTGTCTGTGTGTGTGTGTGTGTGTGGGTCTGTCTGTGTGTGTGTGTGGGTCTGTGTGTGTGTGTGTGTGTGTGGGTCTGTGTGGGTCTGTGTGTGTGTGGGTCTGTGTGGGTCTGTCTGTGTGTGTGTGTGTGGGTCTGTCTGTGTGTGTGTGGGTCTGTGTGTGTGTGTGTGTGTGGGTCTGTGTGGGTCTGTGTGTGTGGGTCTGTGTGGGTCTGTCTGTGTGTGTGTGTGTGGGTCTGTCTGTGTGTGTGTGTGTGTGGGTCTGTCTGTGTGTGTGTGTGGGTCTGTGTGTGCGTGTGTGTGGGGGGGGGGTCTGTCTGTGTGTGTGTGTGTGGGTCTGTGTGGGTCTGTGTGTGGGTCTGTGTGTGTGGGTCTGTGTGTGTGGGTCTGTGTGTGGGTCTGTGTGTGTGGGTCTGTGTGTGTGGGTCTGTGTGTGTGGGTCTGTCTGTGTGTGTGTGTGGGTCTGTGTGTGTGTGTGTGGGTCTGTCTGTGTGTGTGTGTGTGTGGGTCTGTCTGTGTGTGTGTGTGTGGGTCTGTGTGTGTCTGTGTGTGTGGGTCTGTGTGTGGGTCTGTGTGTGTGGGTCTGTGTGGCTTTTCCCCTTTCCATTTGTCTCTCATTCTCTCTTCTATCACCTTTTTCAATCTGTTTCTCACTTTCTCAATCTCTTCATGCTTCTTCCTTTCTGCTTCTCTCTCACTTTTTATCTGATGATGTGGAGATGCCGGTGATGGACTGGGGTTGACAATTGTAAACAATTTTACAACACCAAGTTATAGTCCAGCAATTTTATTTTAAATTCACAAGCTTTCGGAGGCTTCCCCCTTCGTCAGGTGAACGATGTGAAAACGATTTTCACATCGTTCACCTGACGAAGGGGGAAGCCTCCGAAAGCTTGTGAATTTAAAATAAAATTGCTGGACTATAACTTGGTGTTGTAAAATTGTTTACAACTTTTTATCTGAGTTAAATCACATCCGGTAATAGGGGCTCGGTGCCTTCTCCCTGCTCCGGCCCGCTCTCCTCAGTTGCCATTTCCCGGAGTTTCGGGAGTTTCCAGCAGTCGGTGTAAAGTGAGTCTGCCGGTGGGGCCGGGAGTGAACGCACTTCACACGGACTCTCTCCGCGGAATCCCCCGCACTCTGATTGAAAACTTAAAACATCTTCACTCTTAGAACAGAAAGAGAAATATTTCATTAAACCCGGCCCCGGACTCTTCTCGGCTGTCACGGGAGGCGCCCTCTCCAAAGCACACTGCCCCAGGAGTGAACTTGGGAGCGTTCCCTCTCCCTCTCTCTCTCCCTTTCCCCCTCTCTATCTCTCCCTCTCTATCTCTCTCCCTTTCCCCCTCTCTATCTCTCCCTCTCTATCTCTCTCCCTTTCCCCCTCGCTCTCTCTCCCTCTCGATCTCTCTCCCTTTCCCCCTCTCTATCTCTCTCTCCCTCTTTCTCCCTTTCCCCCTCTCTCTCTCCCTTTCCCCTCTCTCTCCCTCTATCTCTTTCCCTTTGCTCCTCTCTCCCCCTCTCGATCTCTCTCCCTTCCCCCCCCCCCCCGCTCTCCCCCTCTCGATCTCTCTCCCTTTCCCTCTCTCTCTCCCTCTGTCTCTCTCCCTTTCCCTCTCTCTCTCCCTCTGTCTCTCTCCCTTTCCCCCTCTCTCTCCCTTTCTGTCTCTCTCTCATCTCTCTCTCTCCCGTTCTCTGCCTGTCTCGCTCTTTCTATGCATATGTCTTTCTCTCTGTCTCTGTCTGTCTCTTCTCTTTGTGTCTCTCTCTCTCACTCTGTCTTTGTCTCTATCTGTTTCTCTCTCCTTCTGTCACTCTCTATCACTCTCTGTCTCTCTAGGTTTCTCTCTGTCACTTTCTTTCTTTGTATCTCTGTCTCTGTTTCTCTCTGTCTCCGTCTCTCTGTCTCTGTCTGTCTGTTTCATTCACTCCTTCTGCCATTCTCTATGTTATCTCTGTCACTCTCTCTATCACTCTCTACCTGTCTGCCTCTCTCTTTCTGTCACTCTCTCTCACACACACACACAGAGAGAAGCAGAAGTTGAAAGCACAGTGATAGAAGCAGAGAGTTACTCTTTAATGCGGGGCCGCTGTTGCTTACAGCTGTTGCTGTAGAAAATATATTTGAAGGTTTTCGTTTGTTTTTCTCTCTCTCGTTTAATTATAATTCAAAGCTTCGGCCCCAATATTCTGATTTTCAGTTTCATTTAATCCGATATACATTGGGAGACCCGTGGAACCTTGGCTAACTAGAAAACTGTCCGGGTAATAAAAGGTTTTATGCAACAGAGGTACATCTGTTAATCCGTGTAAGAGAGGCAGTACACGTACACACGAGGTATCTCTGTCCCTGTATCTATGTGTGTGTCTATGTATATTTGTTTGTTATATGTATGTGATCCAATGAACTTGTGTAACAGGGGTAAATGTCCCTATTTATAGGTGAGTGTGCTGAGCATGTGTTGTAAGAGTATGTGTATATTATACGCACAAGAGATACAACGTATGTTTTTAAGTGTGTGAGAGTATTTCTATATGTGTATGTGTACAAGGCATGGTTGTGTATTGTATGTGTGTGATTGTGTGCATTATTTGGGTATGTGTACGAGCCCCTGTTTATATATTGGTGTGTGAGAATGTTTGTATGTATATTATATGTATATTCCTATATTACAACAGTGACTACACTTCAAATGTACTTCATTGATTGTAAAGTGTTTTGGGACATCCTGAGGTTGTGAAGAAAGAAGGACTTGTAAAAATACAAGTCTTTCTTTCAATGTGTATATGTGTACGAGCCCCTGTATATATACTGTAGGTGTGAGTGTGTGTATATTATATGGGTATATGTGTACGAGCCCCTGTTTATATACTATAGGTGTGAGTGTGTGCATATTATATGGGTATATGTGTACAAGCCCCTGTTTATGTACTGTAGGTGTGAGTGTGTGTATATTATATGGGTATATGTGTACGAGCCCCTGTTTATATACTGTAGGTGTGAGTGTGTGTATATTATATGTGTATATGTGTACGAGCCCCTGTTTATATACTGTAGGTGTGAGTGTGTGTATATTATATGTGTATATGTGTACGAGCCCCTGTTTATATACTGTAGGTGTGAGTGTGTGTATATTATATGGGTATATGTGTATGAGCCCCTGTTTATGTACTGTAGGTGTGAGTGTGTGTATATTATATGGGTATATGTGTACGAGCCCCTGTTTATATACTGTAGGTGTGAGTGTGTGTATATTATATGTGTTTTTTTTTATTCATTCACGGGATGTGGGCGTCGCTGGCAAGGCCGGCATTTATTGCCCATCCCTAATTGCCCTCGAGAAGGTGGTGGTGAGCCGCCTTCTTGAACCGCTGCAGTCCGTGTGGTGACGGTTCTCCCACAGTGCTGTTAGGAAGGGAGTTCCAGGATTTTGACCCAGCGACGATGAAGGAACGGCGATATATTTCCAAGTCGGGATGGTGTGTGACTTGGAGGGGAACGTGCAGGTGGTGTTGTTCCCATGCGCCTGCTGCCCTTGTCCTTCTAGGTGGTAGAGGTCGCGGGTTTGGGAGGTGCTGTCGAAGAAGCCTTGGCGAGTTGCTGCAGTGCATCCTGTGGATGGTGCACACTGCAGCCACAGTGCGCCGGTGGTGAAGGGAGTGAATGTTTAGGGTGGTGGATGGGGTGCCAATCAAGCGGGCTGCTTTATCTTGGATGGTGTCGAGCTTCTTGAGTGTTGTTGGAGCTGCACTCATCCAGGCAAGTGGAGAGTATTCCATCACACTCCTGACTTGTGCCTTGTAGATGGTGGAAAGGCTTTGGGGAGTCAGGAGGTGAGTCACTCGCCGCAGAATACCCAGCCTCTGACCTGCTCTCGTAGCCACAGTATTTATATGACTGGTCCAGTTAAGTTTCTGGTCAATGGTGATCCCCAGGATGTTGATGGTGGGGGATTCGGCGATGGTAATGCCGTTGAATGTCAAGGGGAGGTGGTTAGACTCTCTCTTGTTGGAGATGGTCATTGCCTGGCACTTATCTGGCGCGAATGTTACTTGCCACTTATGAGCCCAAGCCTGGATGTTGTCCAGGTCTTGCTGCATGCAGGCTCGGACTGCTTCATTATCTGAGGGGTTGCGAATGGAACTGAACACTGTGCAGTCATCAGCGAACATCCCCATTTCTGACCTTATGATGGAGGGAAGGTCATTGATGAAGCAGCTGAAGATGGTTGGGCCTAGGACACTGCCCTGAGGAACTCCTGCAGCAATGCCCTGGGGCTGAGATGATTGGCCTCCAACAACCACTACCATCTTCCCTTGTGCTAGGTATGACTCCAGCCACTGGAGAGTTTTCCCCCTGATTCCCATTGACTTCAATTTTACTAGGGCTCCTTGGTGCCACACTCGGTCAAATGCTGCCTTGATGTGTTATGTGTACGAGCCCCTGTTTATATACTGTAGGTGTGAGTGTGTGTATATTATATGGGTATATGTGTACAAGCCCCTGTTTATGTATTGTAGGTGTGAGTGTGTGTATATTATATGGGTATATGTGTACGAGCCCCTGTTTATATACTGTAGGTGTGAGTGTGTGTATATTATATGTGTATATGTGTACGAGCCCCTGTTTATATACTGTAGGTGTGAGTGTGTGTATATTATATGGGTATATGTGTACGAGCCCCTGTTTATGTACTGTAGGTGTGAGTGTGTGTATATTATATGGGTAAATGCGTATGAGCCCCTGTTTATGTACTGTAGGTGTGAGTGTGTGTATATTATATGTGTATATGTGTACGAGCCCCTGTTTATGTACTGTAGGTGTGAGTGTGTGTATATTATATGGGTATATGTGTACGAGCCCCTGTTTATGTACTGTAGGTGTGAGTGTGTGTATATTATATGGGTATATGCGTATGAGCCCCTGTTTATGTACTGTAGGTGCGAGTGTGTGTATATTATATGTGTATATGTGTACGAGCCCCTGTTTATGTACTGTAGGTGTGAGTGTGTGTATATTATATGGGTATATGTGTACGAGCCCCTGTTTATGTACTGTAGGTGTGTGTGAGTATATTATATAGGTATATGTGTACGAGCCCCTGTTTATATACTATATATACTATAGGTGTGAGTGTGTGTATATTATATGGGTATATGTGTACGAGCCCCTGTTTATGTACTGTAGGTGTGAGTGTGTGTATATTATATGGGTATATGTGTACGAGCCCCTGTTTATGTACTGTAGATGTGAGTGTGTGTATATTATATGGGTATATGCGTACGAGCCCCTGTTTATGTACATTAGGTGTGAGTGTGTGTATATTATATGGGTATATGTGTACGAGCCCCTGTTTATATACTGTAGGTGTGAGTTTGTGTATATTATATGTGTCTATGTGTACGAGCCCCTGTTTATATACTGTAGGTGTGAGTGTGTGTATATTATATGGGTATATGTGTACGAGCCCCTGTTTATGTACTGTAGGTGTGAGTGTGTGTATATTATATGGGTATATGTGTACGAGCCCCTGTTTATATACTGTAGGTGTGAGTGTGTGTATATTATATGGGTATATGTGTACGAGCCCCTGTTTATGTACTGTAGGTGTGAGTGTGTGTATATTATATGGGTATATGCGTACGAGCCCCTGTTTATGTACTGTAGGTGTGAGTGTGTGTATATTATATGTGTATATGTGTACGAGCCCCTGTTTATGTACTGTAGGTGTGAGTGTGTGTATATTATATGGGTATATGTGTACGAGCCCCTGTTTATGTACTGTAGGTGTGAGTGTGTGTATATTATATGGGTATATGTGTACGAGCCCCTGTTTATGTACTGTAGGTGTGAGTGTGTGTATATTATATGGGTATATGTGTACGAGCCCCTGTTTATGTACTGTAGATGTGAGTGTGTGTATATTATATGGGTATATGTGTACGAGCCCCTGTTTATGTACTGTAGATGTGAGTGTGTGTATATTATACATGTATGTGTGTACGAGGCCCTGTTTATATACTGCAGGTGTGAGAGTGTGTGTATATTATATAAGATAGTCACCAATAAATCCAATAGGGAATTCAGGAGAAACTTCTTTACCCAGAGAGTGGTGAGAATGTGGAACTCACTACCACAAGGAGTAGTTGAGGTGAATAGTGTAGATACATTTAAGGGGAAGCTGGAGAAACACATGAGGGAGAAAGGAATAGAAGGATATGCTGATAGGGTGAGATGAAGTAAGGTGGGAGGAGGCTCGTGTGGAGTATAAACACTAGCATAAAGCTGTTGGGCCGAATG
Organism: Heptranchias perlo; assembly: GCF_035084215.1. Taxonomy (NCBI): domain Eukaryota; kingdom Metazoa; phylum Chordata; class Chondrichthyes; order Hexanchiformes; family Hexanchidae; genus Heptranchias; species Heptranchias perlo. The sequence continues at coordinate 2,522,129 of NC_090345.1, read as the reverse complement.
GCCTGTTTCTGTGCTGCACATTCTATGTAATTCTATATTATATGTGTATGAGTCCCTGTTTGTGTATTGTGTGAGAGTGTGTGTATATTTTATGTGTACGAGTTCCTGTTTGTATATTGTGTGAGAGTGTGTGTATATTTTATGTGTACGAGTCCCTGTTTGTGTATTGTGTGAGAGTGTGTATATTATGTGTGTACGAGTCCCTGTTTGTGTATTGTGTGTGTGTGTGTATATTATATGTGTACGAGTCCCTGTTTGTGTATTGTGTGAGAGTGTGTATATTATATGTGTACGAGTCCCTGTTTGTGTATTGTGTGTGTGTGTGTATATTATATGTGTACGAGTCCCTGTTTGTGTATTGTGTGAGAGTGTGTATATTATATGTGTACGAGTCCCTGTTTGTGTATTGTGTGTGTATATTATGTGTACGAGTCCCTGTTTGTGTATTGTGTGTGTGTATATTATATGTGTACGAGTCCCTGTTTGTGTATTGTAAGTGTGAGAGTGCCCGTGCTTGCTTGTGAGTGTGAGCTGTGCTCGGTATGCGAACATTCGAGATTTACAAGTGAAACCAGTTGATCTGAAAGTTCTGTGAGGAGATCAGGCAAAGTGTGGAGATCCCTTCAGGTGACCCGTGTGCTCCCACCCGGAGTGACGGAACCTCCGGCAGTGGCGATACACCGGATTCAGTGACTAATCGCACTTTAACTCACACCCAGTTTTAGTTGGAATGGTGTCGGGGAGTGCACGTGTCTTGTGTATATTAACACAGGGCCTTTGGCCGGTATCAAATGGATCTGATTCCGGGCGGTTTTTGTGATATTTGCCGTGAATCCACTCACAAGAAACCCGCCTGGTTCGCAAAAAAAATAATTTCTCAACTCCGCGACCTTCGTAGAGTCAGTGCCTTGTAATAGCGACTTTAGTGCGACTCTCGGTGTGAATGGCGACAACAGTCGGTGTGATCCCCGATTAGTGCGGATTAAAACTCGGAAGGAAAACGATTCTCTCCGATATCAGCCGGACTCCTTGAATTAATGGGGAGTCTGTGGAATCTCAACTCAGGAGCTGGCTATCGTGTGTCTGGCAGAATGGGATTGTGAAAGAGAGACAGAGGGAGTGTGTGAGAGAGAGGGAGTGTGTGAGAGAGAGACAGAGGGAGTGTGTGAGACAGAGGGAGTGTGTGAGAGAGAGACAGAGGGAGTGTGTGAGAGAGAGGGAGTGTGTGAGAGAGAGGGAGTGTGTGAGAGAGAGACAGAGGGAGTGTGTGAGACAGAGGGAGTGTGTGAGAGAGAGACAGAGGGAGTGTGTGAGAGAGAGGGAGTGTGTGAGAGAGAGGGAGTGTGTGAGAGAGAGGGAGTGTGTGAGAGAGAGACAGAGGGAGTGTGTGAGAGAGAGGGAGTGTGTGAGAGAGAGACAGAGGGAGTGTGTGAGACAGAGGGAGTGTGTGAGAGAGAGACAGAGGGAGTGTGTGAGAGAGAGGGAGTGTGTGAGAGAGAGGGAGTGTGTGAGAGAGAGACAGAGGGAGTGTGTGAGACAGAGGGAGTGTGTGAGAGAGAGACAGAGGGAGTGTGTGAGAGAGAGGGAGTGTGTGAGAGAGAGGGAGTGTGTGAGAGAGAGGGAGTGTGTGAGAGAGAGACAGAGGGAGTGTGTGAGAGAGAGACAGAGGGAGTGTGTGAGAGAGACAGAGGGAGTGTGTGAGAGAGAGACAGAGGGAGTGTGTGAGAGAGAGACAGAGGGAGTGTGTGAGACAGAGGGAGTGTGTGAGACAGAGGGAGTGTGTGAGAGAGAGACAGAGGGAGTGTGTGAGACAGAGGGAGTGTGTGAGAGAGACAGAGGGAGTGTGTGTGAGAGACAGAGGGAGTGTGTGAGAGAGACAGAGGGAGTGTGTGTGAGAGAGGGAGTGTGTGCGAGAGAGGGAGTGTGTGAGAGAGAGACAGAGGGAGTGTGTGAGAGAGAGGGAGTGTGTAAGACAGACAGAGGGAGTGTGTGTGAGAGACAGAGGGTGTGTGTGAGAGAGACAGAGGGAGTGTGTGAGAGAGAGACAGAGGGAGTGTGTAAGACAGAGGGAGTGTGTGAGACAGAGGGAGTGTGTGAGAGAGAGACAGAGGGAGTGTGTGAGACAGAGGGAGTGTGTGAGAGAGAGACAGAGGGAGTGTGTGAGAGAGACAGAGGGAGTGTGTGTGAGAGACAGAGGGAGTGTGTGAGAGAGACAGAGGGAGTGTGTGTGAGAGAGGGAGTGTGTGCGAGAGAGGGAGTGTGTGTGAGAGAGACAGAGGGAGTGTGTGAGAGAGAGGGAGTGTGTGAGAGAGAGACAGAGGGAGTGTGTGAGAGAGAGACAGAGGGAGTGTGTGAGAGAGAGACAGAGGGAGTGTGTGAGAGAGAGGGAGTGTGTGAGAGAGAGACAGAGGGAGTGTGTGAGACAGAGGGAGTGTGTGAGAGAGAGACAGAGGGAGTGTGTGAGAGAGAGGGAGTGTGTGAGAGAGAGACAGAGGGAGTGTGTGAGAGAGACAGAGGGAGTGTGTGAGACAGAGGGAGTGTGTGAGAGAGAGACAGAGGGAGTGTGTGAGAGAGAGACAGAGGGAGTGTGTGAGACAGAGGGAGTGTGTGAGAGAGAGACAGAGGGAGTGTGTGAGAGAGAGACAGAGGGAGTGTGTGAGACAGAGGGAGTGTGTGAGAGAGAGACAGAGGGAGTGTGTGAGAGAGAGGGAGTGTGTGAGAGAGAGACAGAGGGAGTGTGTGAGAGAGACAGAGGGAGTGTGTGAGACAGAGGGAGTGTGTGAGACAGAGGGAGTGTGTGAGAGAGAGGGAGTGTGTGAGAGAGAGGGAGTGTGTGAGAGAGAGGGAGTGTGTGAGAGAGAGGGAGTGTGTGAGAGAGAGACAGAGGGAGTGTGTGAGAGAGAGACAGAGGGAGTGTGTGAGAGAGACAGAGGGAGTGTGTGAGAGAGAGACAGAGGGAGTGTGTGAGAGAGAGACAGAGGGAGTGTGTGAGACAGAGGGAGTGTGTGAGACAGAGGGAGTGTGTGAGAGAGAGACAGAGGGAGTGTGTGAGACAGAGGGAGTGTGTGAGAGAGAGACAGAGGGAGTGTGTGAGAGAGAGACAGAGGGAGTGTGTGAGACAGAGGGAGTGTGTGAGAGAGAGGGAGTGTGTGAGAGAGAGACAGAGGGAGTGTGTGAGAGAGAGACAGAGGGAGTGTGTGAGAGAGACAGAGGGAGTGTGTGAGAGAGAGACAGAGGGAGTGTGTGAGAGAGACAGAGGGAGTGTGTGTGAGAGACAGAGGGAGTGTGTGAGAGAGACAGAGGGAGTGTGTGAGAGAGAGGGAGTGTGTGAGAGAGAGACAGAGGGAGTGTGTGAGACAGAGGGAGTGTGTGAGAGAGAGACAGAGGGAGTGTGTGAGAGAGAGGGAGTGTGTGAGAGAGAGACAGAGGGAGTGTGTGAGAGAGACAGAGGGAGTGTGTGAGACAGAGGGAGTGTGTGAGAGAGAGACAGAGGGAGTGTGTGAGAGAGAGACAGAGGGAGTGTGTGAGAGAGAGGGAGTGTGTGAGAGAGAGACAGAGGGAGTGTGTGAGACAGAGGGAGTGTGTGAGAGAGAGACAGAGGGAGTGTGTGAGAGAGAGGGAGTGTGTGAGAGAGAGACAGAGGGAGTGTGTGAGAGAGACAGAGGGAGTGTGTGAGACAGAGGGAGTGTGTGAGAGAGAGACAGAGGGAGTGTGTGAGAGAGAGGGAGTGTGTGAGAGAGAGGGAGTGTGTGAGAGAGAGGGAGTGTGTGAGAGAGAGACAGAGGGAGTGTGTGAGAGAGAGACAGAGGGAGTGTGTGAGAGAGACAGAGGGAGTGTGTGAGAGAGAGACAGAGGGAGTGTGTGAGAGAGAGACAGAGGGAGTGTGTGAGACAGAGGGAGTGTGTGAGACAGAGGGAGTGTGTGAGAGAGAGACAGAGGGAGTGTGTGAGACAGAGGGAGTGTGTGAGAGAGAGACAGAGGGAGTGTGTGAGAGAGAGACAGAGGGAGTGTGTGAGACAGAGGGAGTGTGTGAGAGAGAGACAGAGGGAGTGTGTGAGAGAGACAGAGGGAGTGTGTGTGAGAGACAGAGGGAGTGTGTGAGAGAGACAGAGGGAGTGTGTGTGAGAGAGGGAGTGTGTGCGAGAGAGGGAGTGTGTGAGAGAGAGACAGAGGGAGTGTGTGAGAGAGAGGGAGTGTGTAAGACAGACAGAGGGAGTGTGTGTGAGAGACAGAGGGTGTGTGTGAGAGAGACAGAGGGAGTGTGTGAGAGAGAGACAGAGGGAGTGTGTAAGACAGACAGAGGGAGTGTGTGTGAGAGATAGAGGGAGTGTGTGTGAGAGACAGAGGGAGTGTGTGAGAGAGACAGAGGGAGTGTGTGTGAGAGACAGAGGGAGTGTGTGTGAGAGAGAGGGAGTCTGTGAGAGAGACAGAGGGAGTGTGTGAGAGAGACAGAGGGAGTGTGTGAGAGAGACAGAGGGTGTGTGTGTGAGAGAGACAGAGGGTGTGTGTGTGAGAGACAGAGGGAGTGTGTGAGAGAGAGGGTGTGTGTGAGAGAGACAGAGGGTGTGTGTGAGAGAGACAGAGGGAGTGTGTGAGAGAGAGGGAGTGTGTGAGAGAGACAGAGGGAGTGTGTGTGTGAGAGACAGAGGGAGTGTGTGAGAGAGAGGGAGTGTGTGAGAGAGAGGGAGTGTGTGAGAGAGAGAGGGAGTGTGTGAGAGAGACAGAGGGTGTGTGTGTGTGAGAGACAGAGGGTGTGTGTGTGAGAGACAGAGGGAGTGTGTGAGAGAGAGGGAGTGTGTGAGAGAGACAGAGGAAGTGTGTGTGAGAGAGAGGGAGTCTGTGAGAGAGACAGAGGGTGTGTGTGTGAGAGACAGAGGGTGTGTGTGTGAGAGACAGAGGGAGTGTGTGAGAGAGAGGGAGTGTGTGAGAGAGACAGAGGGTGTGTGTGAGAGAGGCAGAGGGAGTGTGTGAGAGAGAGGGAGTGTGTGTGAGAGACAGAGGGAGTGTGTGTGAGAGAGAGGGAGTCTGTGAGAGAGACAGAGGGAGTGTGTGTGAGAGAGAGGGAGTCTGTGAGAGAGACAGAGGGTGTGTGTGAGAGACAGAGGGAGTGTGTGAGAGACAGAGGGATTGTATGAAAGAGACAGAGGGAGTATGAGAGAGAGAGGGAATGAGTGAGAGAGACAGGGGGAGTGTGTGAGAGGAAATGAGAGAGGAAGAGGAAGTGAAAGATGGGGGAGTGAAAAAGAAAGGTAGTAAAAGGAGGGAGTGAGGGAGAAAGAGGGAGCGAGGAAGAGAGAAGAGTGAATGTGAAAGAAAGATAGAAAATGAGATAGAAATAGAGGCAGAGAGAAAGAGGGAGTGAAAGAAAAAGTGAATGGGGAGAAAGAGAGGAAATAAGAGATAAAGATAGAGGAAAAGATAGGAGAAAGAGAGGGAATGAGAGAGAGAGAACGCGTTAGAGAGTGAGAGGAGAGAGTGAGCGATTGTGTGAGAGAGTGAATGAGTAAGTCAGTGAGTTTGAGCGAGAGAGAGGGGATGGGAATGAAGGAGAGGGGTGTGAGAGACACATAGTGAGAGAGGTGTTTGCTGGATCACGGAATTTCCTGCCAAAACAAACAGTGGAACTTGATCACTGACCTAAAAATTAAAGCGTTCAGATCTGCCAATTCAAAAATGTATTTTTTTAAAAACGGATTCGCTCGTCGAAAGGTTTGACTGCGGAGCCGAGAGCCCCCCCGACAGTGAGGAGTCCCCCCGACAGTGAGGAGGCACAGGGTAAGGACAGGTGCTGTGAACAGACACTGAACAGCAAGACTCTGGGCCCGAGTGTGAAGCCCAGTCTGGGGAGGAGAGTGAAATGCTCTTCACAGGGATCTGTGTAATGTAAAGTGGGAGGCTGACAGAAGCCGCCAAATTATTTATTCGCAATTAAAACAAAATTAGAAAACATTGGGCAGTTTTATAAAATAGATTTAAACCTCCCTTTCGTTACTTTTTACACTTTAATTTATTTCCTCTTTCCGCCTCTTTCGCCGTTAATCTCTTCCCCAGAACAAACGGCAAATCGAGAAAGATAGAATGTAAAAGGTTTCGATCGAACTAAAAAACATGTTTTCGATCCCTGCTCCCAGTTAATAGAAACTAATCCCAACTTTCGTTTTTTTAATTTAAAAAAAAACTTTTAGAATGTTTCATTTATTTAAGTGTTTTGAAGTAAATTATCTATAAATTATGCTGAGTATTTTCCTGGGATATATTACTCAACAAATTGGAAATATTGAGAGGTTATAAGTAGAATAAATGAATTATGCATTATTAATTTGTGCTGAAGATTCTTCTGAATGTATTTTGCTGGCAGATTTTAAAATGTTGAAGTTTTTTGGGGGGGTTGTTCTTTGTGATCTGATCCGAGGGTATCAATTGTCCGCTCGCTATCTGCAGACAATTCGCAATTGTGTTGGTCTTTAAAATGTCGCTAGAAATAATAAAGAGCTTATTTTTTAATTTAAAAAATCTATTTACACTGTCGCTACACAGAAGGGATTTTACATTCCTATTATTCACTTTTACTGAATAATTAAATCGCTTTTATATCGTTTCTAATAGGTGAAATTGCAGTGGTTTATTTATTGCATTTTTTACAAGAAAATCGAGATTTTTAGCTGAATCAGTGGATTTTGAAACTAACACACATGATAAACAGGTCAAAAAATCCCCCCACCCCCTGTATACTGTGCTGGAGAGAAACTGCGAGCTATAACCGGGCACCAGGAGCACAGATTCAGGACTGTGGCCGGGGCGAGTTATAAATTCTAATATATGAAGAGATTTGCTTGTGGACAAGACGAGTGATTGGTCACCATTGAGAATATTTAATGGTAAAATATAACCGGCTCCCCTTGACCATTGTGAATGATCTCATTATGGGATATTGTAATAAATAATTTGCAATCTGGAGCGCCTTTTTGCGTGAATTTGTAACTTGACTTTATAAGGCTCGGTCTCGCCAATCTCTCCTCGGAGCTGCTTTATTGTAAACTCTCCCCGGGTCTGTCACTCAGATCCCAGCCAATGAACAGCCGCCTCACCACCCCCACCAATCCAGGATGCATTCTGTCTCGGAGTTCCTGGCACACAATGATTGATGCTCTGGTCTCGAGTCTGTCTCCAAACCCTGTGCAAAATATCACCAGCCCCTCGGCTGCCGCCTCGCCTGGTACAAGGAGGGGAAGGAACGGCAGAATTAAGCCTATTTTGGGGAGGGGGTGGAGATTGGCGACTTGGAAACGCCACAAACACACGGTCCAATTATTCTAATCGAGAATGGATCACATAGGAGTCCACGTTGGTCACCAAACCCACTCCCAACACGAACCCATTAGTTTTGGAATAGACCAGATCTTGAACAATCCGGATCAAGGGAGCTGCATGATCCCGAATTCCAGGCTCCAGGATGTGGACTATGGTCTGGGATGTATGGTGAGCGGCAATTACAGTAACATGACCGTCAACTACAGCAACAACGGCGGCGGGGGCAGCGGCTACAACAACGCCTGCAGTCTGGCCTCGCTGGCGGGCCCTTACAGCGTCAACTTGGGCATGAACAGCAATGGGCTGAACCCAGCGGGCGTGATCAGGGTCCCGGCCCACCGACCCCTGGCCACCGGGGTACACCAGTCCACCTCCACGGGAATACCGACCGTCCCCGGCATCAATAACAGTCTCAACAACCTCACCTTCCCTTGGATGGAAAGTAACAGGAGATACACGAAGGATAGGTTCACAGGTAAGGTGAGGGTGGGGGGAGATGGGTCCCACAGTCCCGGGTCACCCACCCAAACCACCCACAGTCCCGGGTCACCCACCCAAACCCACCCACTGTCCCGGGTCACCCACCCAAACCCACCCACAGTCCCGGGTCACCCACCCAAACCACCCACAGTCCCGGGTCACCCACCCAAACCCACCCACAGTCCCGGGTCACCCACCCAAACCCACCCACAGTCCCGGGTCACCCACCCAAACCCACCCACAGTCCGGGTCACCCACCCAAATCCACCCACAGTCCGGGTCACCCAACCAAACTCACCCATAGTCTGGGTCACCCACCCAAACCCACCCGGGTCACCCACCCACAGTCCCGGGTCACCCACCCAAACCCACCCACAGTCTGGGTCACCCACCCAAACCCACCCGGGTCACCCACCCACAGTCCCGGGTCACCCACCCAAACCCACCCTTCCATCCTCAATAGTTCTCCGTTCCATTTAATTATTTGTAATTCAAATGCATTCCCAATAATTCCCCCTCTTGGGTTAGCACTGGGAACGATCCCATGTTTTATCCGAACGAGTCGGTGTAAATCTGAATGGATTGTATCTCTGAGGCCCCATCTTAACTGATCTGAACTTTCCAATTCCCTGATATTATCAGTTTTGAGAGTAGATGAGATTTTTATCCATTAATAAATATCTCTCTGATATTTAACAAATTCCCTTAAATTGACAAGAGTTTATGTTGTTCTCGGTTTAAGATAAACCTCCGGGTAAACTGCGATTATAAACAACACATTTAGAAAAATTAGAAATGACGAATTGAATCAAAACAAGGAGAGGAGCAGGGCCCAGGTCTCAGTCTACTGGAAATATCCCTTTCTCCTCAGTCCCCGCACAAATACCCTCACATTCAATCGCCTGCTCATTTACACAATGAAATAACTCACTCCTGAATATTAAATCGGCTTCATCGGCCGGAATATCGAATAACCTCGTTTCCAAAAGGCGAATTAATTAAAAACCGAACGAATTCTTCCCTGTTTTTTATTTGGTTTCAATGTGCGGTTAGTTCTAACTTCTCCCTTTTACACTCAATGGGTAAACGCGGGTCTGAAAACTGTTAATGTTATGAACTTACTAATCCTTCAGAGAAACTTTCTGCTACAAAAAAAATAAGATATTTGGACGTGGGAGAGGGTAAAATAATTATTGTGTATGTAGAACTTTAATTAAATACAAATTCAATCAAAGGCGTGTGTATATTTAATGTGGAGACCTTTAGAATTTTAATAGCTAATATATTAATTTATATATAATTTTAATATAATGTAGGTGTATATTTAAATAAATTTACAAATATCCGCATGTTTAATTTAGAAAGTTTGTGAATCTAACACTGGGTTTGGACAGAAATAAGCTGATGGGATAGATTCTGTTCCCAAAACTTTAGGTCAATTTTGTCATTCTAATTCCGCGTTGTTCATAATAGAATTTACAGATATTGTTTTAAAGTCTATATTTTTTATAATTCAATTTTTTAAACGTGTAATAGTAAAACCACAAGACATTTAGTCCAGGAGAAGTCACAATATCCCAATAACTGGGACCCCCGGGCACTGCCTCGGAGACCAGCTTATTCTGAAAACTCTCTCCTTTTATCAAAAGTTTTCTTCGCCTGCATTCAGCGGGAAAAATACTTTACTGAAAGATTTAAACCTCCTGCTATTGCATTCCCGGTCAGAATTTCAGATCCACGTCCCTGCTCCAGGCTTCCCCAGGCCGGGCTGGAAATCCCGGGCCACCCACACCCCAAAACACTGAACCGCACGAGTTTGGGAAAGTGCAGAGACTCAGGGAGACGGTGGGAATTATTTACAGATAATTATTTACAGATAACTCCGGGGTTTGTAGCCGCAGTTTAGTTTAATAAAAGCCCCCCACCCAATTCTCCATCTCCTTTTTATCCCATTCTCCATCTCTTTTCTAATTCATTCTCTATCCTTTCTAATCCACTCTCTATATTTTTATCCCAGTCTCTATATTTTTATCCCAGTCTCTATATTTTATCCCAGTCTCTATATTTTTATCTCTTTCTCCCTCTCGTTTCTATCCCATTCTTTCTCTTTTCTGCCCCATTCCCCCTCTCCCTGTTTCCTTATCTCCGTACTGTATTTTCCTCATTTATCCTTTCCCCCTTTCCCTATTTTTCTCTCTATTTTTGATCTCTCCTCTCTATCTCTCCTGCACTCTGTCCTTCTCCCTCATTCTTTCTCCCACCGTTTCTCTCTCACTTTCCCTCCCTCCCTCGTCGCTCATTATGTTTCCGTGTCTCTGTCAGTTTGCCTGGATCTCTGTCTCTCTTTTCTCTCCTCACACACTCGGTAACTAACTCGAGTTTATCTCATTCATTTGTATATTTCTTAAAACCAAACCCTTGAACATTTACCGATCGTTTATTGGTCAGATTTTAGACATTTTTTGCCCCTCAGACCCCAACAACTGCAACTTAAATTATCGACACATCAAACCAGAGACGAATAACCAAAACTCACAGATAATGCAAGAAATTCTATCGATAACACATCGAGGTGAGGGTAGTTGGGACCCGGGTTGAGGTGGGGAGTTTGTACCTCGAGGTCAGTAAGTTTAATGCAAAAAAATATTCATTCATTTCCCTCGAGAATCCATGTTGGTAAAATGATTGTGACCGGCCCGCACTCGGCTGCTCCCCCAGCCTGAGACTGTGTGTTTTAACCTGTCTCTCTATATATCTGTAAGACTCACCCGTTCCCCTATTCCTGCCCATCGCCAAACCGGATTCACTTTTACCTGTTTCTGTTGCAGTGGCGCTTTCACCCTTCACTGTAACACGCCGGATTGGCCACCCTTACCAAAACAGGACTCCGCCGAAAAAGAAGAAACCTCGGACCTCCTTCACCCGCCTACAGATCTGCGAGCTGGAGAAGAGGTTCCATCGCCAGAAATATCTGGCTTCGGCCGAGAGGGCGGCCCTGGCCAAGGCCCTGAAAATGACGGACGCTCAGGTCAAAACCTGGTTTCAGAACAGACGGACGAAGTGGAGGTAAGAGAGAAAATAAACATTTTAACTCAGCCTGTGTATGTAGGTGAAATCCTGTCCTGCCTTCCTCGGCTTCTCACTCTGCCTCTCAACAGGCCCCTGATCGACCCCATCTCCCTGTCTCTCCCCCCAATCCCCTGTTGTACAAGTAGATATCAATAAACTTGCAGAATGAGTGTGTAATTGGGAAGTGAATTTCAATACAGATCAGTGTGAGGTGGTGTATTTTGGTAGGAAGAATAAGGAGGCCACATACTGCTTGGGTAATAAGAGTCTAAATGGAGTAGAGGAGCAGAGGGATCTGGGGGTACAGATACACAAATCACTAAAAGTAGCGACACAGGTTATTAAGACCATAAAAAGGCAAACCAAGCACTGGGGTTCATTTCTAGAGGGATCGAATTGAAAAGCAGAGAAGTTATGTTAAACTTGTATAGAACCTTGGTTAGATCACACTTGGAGTATTGTGAACAGTTCTGGTCTCCACTAAAAGGGTATAGAGGCACTGGAGAAGGTGCAAAAAAAGATTTACAAGGATGATACCAGAACTGAGAGGTTATCATCAGGAAAGACTGAACAGGTTGGGGCTCTTTTCTCTAGAAAGAGAAGGCTGAGGGGTGACCTGATAGAGGTCTTTAAAATTAAGAAAGGGTTTGATAGGGTAAACGTAGAAAAGATGTTTTCACTTGTGGGGGAGGCCAGAACTAGGGGCCATAAATATAAGATCGTCACTAATAAATCCAACCGGGAATTCAGGAGAAACTTCTTTACCCAGAGAGTGGTGAGAATGTGGAACTCACTCCCACAAGGAGTAGTTGAGGCGAATAGTGTCGATACAGAGATGAAGTAGGGAGGGAGGAGGCTCGTGTGGAGCATAAATGCATGGATGAACCTGTCGGGCCGAATGGCCTGTTTCTGTGCTGTAGACTGGGTGGAATTCTATGTGTACCCCATCTCCCTGACTCTCCCCCGTTTACCCCATCTCCCAGACTCCCCCCCCCTTTACCCCATCTCCCTGACTCTGCCCCCCTTTACCCCATCTCCCTGACTCTCCCCCCTTTACCCATCTCCCTGACTCTCCCCCCTTTACCCCATCTCCCTGACTCTCCCCCCCTTTACCCCATCTCCCTGACTCTCCCCCCCTTTACCCCATCTCCCTGACTCTCCCCCCTTTACCCCATCTCCCTGACTCTCCCCCCTTTACCCAATCTCCCTGACTCTCCCCCCCTTTACCCCATCTCCCTGACTCTCCCCCCTTTACCCCATCTCCCTGACCCTCCCCCCTTTACCCCATCTCCCTGACTCTCCCCCCTTTACCCCATCTCCCTGACCCTCCCCCCTTTACCCCATCTCCCTGACTCTCCCCCCTTTACCCTATCTCCCTGACTCTCCCCCCCTTTACCCCATTTCCCTGACTCTCTCCCCCCCCCCTTTACCCCATCTCCCTGACTCCCCCCCCCACTTTACCCCATTTCTCTCTCTCCCTGTTTCACCCCATCTGCCGCTATCGGATCTCCGCCATTCATTCCCAGAGTCGATTGAAATTATTTAAATTTTCGTTAACTATAAATTATTTTCAGTTGGCTGATTGTTTCATATATTAAAAACGAGCAGAAGGAAACCAGTTTAATCGCCGATTCCCGCCGCCTTTAACGCTCTCAAACTGGAAAATAAAATATTTGTGGCTTTTTTTTAAAAATGCTGTAAATGTGGAGAGTTTTTCAGAATGATCGCAAGAATTTATTCCACAATCGTCACCTTCCTCCCGGGGGATTGGAGGCGATAAATCCCCGGTAATTACTGATTTTACTCAGAATCTGTGAATTCGGTGCCAGACTCTGACTCGAGCTGAATTTCGCTAACGTCCAAATCTAAAGTTACTGTAAATAATGTCCCACTGTTCACCGTCTGTACTTGGCGATATTTCTAATGCCGATATTCGATGTGACCGAGACCGGGCCGGTACCGCCTGTCGGTCCTGGAGATCCCCCAATCAACCTTCGTCCCTCTTGGTATTTTCCACAGACGGGAGGGATCTCGGGATCATTTCAATCTGAATTATATCCCGGTCTCCTGACCTCGGTCAAACCGACTCACCGCATTTAAACCCGGCTGGAGGGAGAGCTTCTCTGGAGGGAGGACCGAGGGGCGCCGGGCCGGGTTGGGCAGGTCGAGGGAAATATACCGGGAAATGGTGAGGAGCGGAGCCCTGAGTGTAGGAGGGAGAGGGAGGGGGGAGGGAGGGGAGACTGAGAAAGGGGAGAGGTGAGAAGGAGTGTGAAAGGGGGGGAGGGGAGGAGGGGAGTGGGAGGGGAGAGTGAGGGAGGGGCGAGGGAGTGAGGGTGGGGAGAGTGGGTGAGGGGAGAGGGAGAGGAGACCGAGAAAGGGGAGAGGTGAGAGGGAATGAGGGATGGGAGAGGGGGGAGGGGAAAGTCAGGGAGGGGCACGTGAGGGAGGGGAGTGTGAGTGAGGGGAGGGGAGTGAGGGAGGGGAGAGGGTAGGCAGGGGAGAGGGAGGGGAGTAAGGGAGAGGAGAGTGAGAAAGGGGAGAGGTGAGACCGAATGAGGGGGAGAGGGAGGGTAGGGAGTGAGGGGAGAGGAAGGGAGGGGAGAGTGAGTGGGAGAGAGGGAGGAGAGAGGGGAGTGTGGGGGAGGGGAGGGGGAGTTAGCAGAGAGTGAGTGAAGGGAGAGGGAGGGATAGTGACTGGGGGAGGGGAGTGGGAGGAGGGAATGTGGGGGAAGTGTGGGGAGGGAAGGAGGAAGAGGAGAATGAGGGAGGGGAGAATGGGGGAGGGGAGAGAGAGGGAGGGGAGAATGGGGGAGGGGAGAGAGAGGGAGGAGAGGTTGAATGAGGGGAGAGGGAGAAAGGGGAGAGGAGGAGTAGGGAGTTGAGAGGGGAGGAGGGGAGAGGGTGAGGGGAGGGTGAGTGAGGTGAGAGGGAGGGGAGAGTGAATGAGGGGAGATGGAAGGGGAGAGTGTGTGAATGAGGGGGAGGGGATAATGAGGAAGAGGCGTGTGGGGGAGGGGAGAGTGAATGAGGGGAGAGTGGGGAGGGGAGAGTGAGGGGTGGGGAGAGGAGAGGGAGGGAGGGGAGTGGGAGGGAGGGGAGACGGGGGTGGGGAGAGGAGAGGGAGGGAGGGGATGGATCCACTGCTTAGGGATCCTGGGACAGTGACGTCGATTTGGAGATAATTGTAAAGTATTTAATCTCCAGAAAAGTTTCCAAATATCAAATGAGTAATTGTCTCCAGAGCAAAGTCCAAATGGAACAAAAAACAATCTTTCTAGAACATCGAATTATATTGAATTTACAGCACAGAAACAGGCCATTCCTCCCCCTCTCAGCATATCCTTCTATTCCTTTCTCCCTCATGTGTTTATTTAGCTTCCCTTTAAATGTATCTACACTATTCCCCTCAACTTCTCCTCCCTCTCTCTTATTCTCACCACTCTCTGGGTAAAGAAGTTTCTCCTGAATTCCCTATTGGATTTATCGGTGACTATCTTATATTTATGGCCCCTCGTTCTGGTCTCCCCACAAGTGAAAACATCTTCTCTACGTTTACCCTATCAAACCCTTTCATAATTTTAAAGACTTCTATCAGGTCACCCCTCAGTCTTCTCTTTTCTAGAGAAAAGAGCCCCAGTCTGTTCAGTCTTTCCTGATAGGTATAACCTCTCAGTTCTGGTATCATCCTTGTAAATCTTTTTTGCACCTTCTCCTGTGCCTCTATATCCTTTTTATAATCTGGCGACCAGAACTGTTCACAATACTCCAAGTGTGATCTAACCAAGGTTCTATACAAGTTTAACATAACTTCCCTGCTTTTCAATTTTATCCCTCTAGAGATGAACCCCAGTGCTTGGTTTGCCTTTTTATGGTCTTATTAACCTGTGTCGCTACTTGTAGTGATTTGTGTATCTGTACCCCCAGATCCCTCTGCTCCTCTATCCCATTCAGACTCTTATTTTCCCTGGAGTGTGTAGCCTCCTTATTCTTCCGTTCAAAATGCACCAGCTCACACTGATCTATATTGAAATTCATAAACAATTTACTCACCCATTCTGCAAGTTTATTAATGAGTTCCCGTATTTTGTTGCAATCTTCCTCAGTATTAACTATATCCCCCAAATTTGGCGTCATTTAATTTGATTTTCTCCCTGTCTTTTTACCTGCTGGACATGACCCTGATCACAAGGTGGGTTCCCGGGAAATATCTGCTCGAAGCAACCAGTTAAATTCCACATCTACAATTTGAATTGTATTATTTCATTTAATAAGCAGGAGCTTTGAGTTTCTGGTAAACCGACCTCAGTGAGGATTTCCCCTCTCTCTCCTGGGGTTGTCTCGGGTCCTGGGTCAATCGGCGGCGATCGATAGTTCGGAGCTAAACTCCATTTGTCCCATCGGGGAATTCCAGAAATTACTTGGAAGAAATTAAAATTAAGAACAATCTCCGCCTGTTTCGGACGGCGCTCCGACCCGCTCTCTGTCTCTCTCTCTCTCTCACTGTCTCTCTGTTTATTTGTTTTATTCTTTCTTATTGTCTCAGTTTCTCTCTTATTCTCTGTTTCTATTTCTCTGTTTCTCTCTGTTTCGCTCTGCTTCTCTCTCTGTCTCTCTCTTTCTCCCTCTGTCCCTCTGTTTCTCTCTCTTTCTCTCTCTCTTTCTCCCTCTGTCTCTCTCTTTCTCTCTCTCTCTCCCTCTGTCTCTCTCTTTCTCTCTCTCTCTGTCTCTTTCTCCCTCTCTTTCTCCCTCTGTCCCTCTGTTTCTCTCTCTTTCTCTCTCTCTTTCTCCCTCTGTCTCTCTCTTTCTCTCTCTCTTTCTCCCTCTGTCTCTCTCTTTCTCTCTCTCTCTCCCTCTGTCTCTCTTTCTCTCTCTCTCTCTGTCTCTTTCTCTCTCTCTTTCTCCCTCTGTCTCTCTCTTTCTCTCTCTCTCTCTCTCCCTCTGTCTCTTTCTCTCTCTCTCTCTCCCTCTGTCTCTTTCTTTCTCTCTTTCTCCCTCTGTCTCTCTGTATTGTTCCTATTCTCTGATCGGCGATAAACCTGCAAATTCTCCCCAATTTTAAGCAGCATTCGGAATAAAATTTGACAATAAAAGCGGAGTGAAGAGCTGGGTATTGGAGGGAGCGGACTGACTGGAGAATTAACAAGCGGGAGGATTTCTCAGCCTGTTTTGATGTAAAAGGGAAAGTTTCCCCACACTCGGGGACTGCGATCCCTGCGCCCATTCCCCATTCACTTTCTGTTAAACGCCCCGTCCCACCGATTGTGAGAAATCATCTCGAAAAATATTTGAACAAATCTGAGGAAATATTCTCAGGACTGTTTTTACCTGCCCTCTCTCTCTATTCCTCTCTTTGTCTCCCGTCTTTCTCTTTTTATTTCCTTCTTTCGTTCCTTCTCTCTCTCTTACTGTCTGCCTCCCTGTCTGATTCTCTCCTCTTACCGTCTGTTTCTTTCTTTCGCTCTCTCTTATTGTCTGTCTCTGTTTTCTTATTGTCTCTCAGTTTTTTTTCTCTCTCTTTATTCTTTATTTCTCTCTCACACTTTCTGAAGTTCTTTTAACAGAGCTGCGGGTCTGTTAATTATCGGATGTGTCTGGTTTTTGCCACGAGTCAAACGGCTCGAGTGTAAAAGGTCAGTTGTCTCGATAGCGTTACTAAAGAACAGGTTATGAAAAGGTTTGTAAAGTCCGGCAGCCGGGAAGGTGATTAATGTCTGGGATTATCGATAATGACCGAACCCATTGATCGCTGGCGAACTGCAGACTCGCCCAGATGTCACAGTAAATGATCCACCAGATTGAGGAGTGCGCCGAAAATCGAAGATCAGCGAATGAAGCTGAGGATCGGGTTAAATGAGGAGATTGGATAGGACTTTATAAATCCCGGGCCAAGAGCGGCGAGGAACTGGGAAACTGGGAATTAATCCATGGGAATTGGGAAAAGGGAGGTGGGAAACTGGGAAATTAACACATGGGAATTGGGAAAAGGGAGGTGGGAAACTGGGAAATTAACACATGGGAGAGAGTAGGGCCTCTTAAGGATCAACAAGGTCATCTATGTGCGGAACCACAAGAGATGGGTGAGATCCTGAATGAATATTTCACATCGGTATTTATGGTTGAGAAAGGCATGGATGTTAGGGAACTTGGGGAAATAAATAGTGATGTCTTGAGGAGTGTACATATTACAGAGAGGGAGGTGCTGGAAGTCTTAACGCGCATCAAGGTAGATAAATCTCCGGGACCTGATGAAATGTATCCCAGGACGTTATGGGAGGTTAGGGAGGAAATTGCGGGTCCCCTAGCAGAGATATTTGAATCATCGACAGCTACAGGTGAGGTGCCTGAAGATTGGAGGGTAGCAAATGTTGTGCCTTTGTTTAAGAAGGGCGGCAGGGAAAAGCCTGGGAACTACAGACCCGTGAGCCTGACATCTGTAGTGGGTAAGTTGTTAGAGGGTATTCTGAGGGACAGGATCTACAGGCATTTGGAGAGGCAGGGACTGATTAGGAACAGTCAGCATGGTTTTGTGAGAGGAAAATCATGTCTCACGAATTTGATTGAGTTTTTTGAAGTGGTAACCAAGAAGATAGATGAGGGCTGTGCAGTAGACGTGGTCTACATGGACTTCAGCAAAGCATTTGACAAGGTACCGCATGGTAGGTTGTTACATAAGGTTAAATCTCACGGGATCCAAGGTGAGGTAGCCAATTGGATACAAAATTGGATTGACGACAGAAGACAGAGGGTGGTTGTAGAGGGTTGTTTTTCAAACTGGATGCCTGTGACCAGCGATGTGCCTCAGGGATCGGTGCTGGGTCCGCTGTTATTTGTTATTTATATTTATGATTTGGATGAGAATTTAGGAGGCATGGTTAGTAAGTTTGCAGATGACACCAAGATTGGTGGCATTGTGGACAGTGAAGAAGGTTATCTAGGATTGCAACGGGATCTTGATAAATTGGGCCAGTGGGCCGATGAATGGCAGATGGAGTTTAATTTAGATAAATGTGAGGTGATGCATTTTGGTAGATCGAATCGGGCCAGGACCTACTCCGTTAATGGTAGGGCATTGGGGAGAGTTCTAGAACAAAGAGATCTAGGAGTACAGGTTCATAGCTCCTTGAAAGTGGAGTCACAGGTGGATAGGGTGGTGAAGAAGGCATTCAGCATGCTTGGTTTCATTGGTCAGAACATTGAATACAGGAGTTGGGATGTCTTGTTGAAGTTGTACAAGACATTAGTAAGGCCACACTTGGAATACTGTGTACAGTTCTAGTCACCCTATTATAGAAAGGATATTATTAACTAGAAAGAGTGCAGAAAAGATTTACTAGGATGCTACCGGGACTTGATGGTTGGATAGACTGAGACTTTTTTCCCTGGAGAGTAGGAGGTTAAGGGGTAATCTTATAGAAGTCTATAAAATAATGAGGAGTATAGATAAGGTAGATAGTCAAAATCTTTTCCCAAAGGTAGGGGAGTCTATAATGAGGGGACATCGATTTAAGGTGAGAGGAGAGAGATACAAAAGGGTCCAGAGGGTCAATTTTTTCACTCAAAGGGTGGTGAGTGTCTGGAACGAGCTGCCAGAGGCAGTAGTAGAGGCGGGTACAATTTTGTCTTTTAAAAAGCATTTGGACAGTTACATGGGTAAGATGGGTAGAGAGGGATATGGGCCAAGTGCAGGCAATTGGGACTAGTTTAGTGGTATAAACTGGGCGACATGGACATGTTGGGCCGAAGGGCCTGTTTCCATGTTGTAAACTTCTATGATTCTATGATTCTAACTGGGAAAAGGGAGGTAGGAAACTGGAAAATTAACACATGGGAACTGGGAAAAGGGAGGTGGGAAACTGGGAATTAAAACATGGGAATTGGGAAAAGGGAGGTGGGAAACTGGGAAATTAACACATGGGAACTGGGAAAAGGGAGGTGGTAAACTGGGAATTAAAACATGGGAATTGGGAAAAGGGAGGTGGGAAACTGGGAATTAACACATGGGAACTGGGAAAGGGGAGGTGGGAAACTGGGAATTAACCCATGGGAATTGGGAAAAGGGAGGTGGGAAACTGGGAATTAACACATGGGAACAGGGAAAAGGGAGGTGGGAAACTAGGAAATTAACACATGGAAACTGGGAAAAGGGAGTGGGAAACTGGGAAATTAACACATGGGAATTGGGAAAAGGGAGGTGGGAAACTGGGAAATTAACCCATGGGAATTGGGAAAAGGGAGTTGGGAAACTGGGAATCAACACATGGAAACTGGGAAAAGGAAAGTGGGAAACTGGAAATTAACCCATGGGAATTGGGAAAATGGAGGTGGAAACTGGGAAATTAACCCATGGGAATTGGGAAAAGGGAGGTGGGAGACTGGGAATTAACCCACGGGAATTGGGAAAGGGAGGTGGAAACTGGGAAATTAACACATGGGAATTGGGAAAGGGACGTGGGAAACTGGGAAATTAACACATGGGAAATGGAACAGATTAATCCTTGGCACCAAACCTTTATTTTGGGACAGATTTGCACTGGTCAGTGAAATCTAGCAAAGTCCAACATGGAAAATATTGGGTTTGGTGCCTCTGGCCCTATGGGATGGGCATTTTCACTGGTGCTCTGCTGGTACAAAGCTGCAGGAAATGTGTTAAGGTCACTCCTTGTTTTAATGGGGGAGGGGTAATCCAATAGTCAATATCCTCGGAGAGGAGAGCAGTAGCCCAGAGCCGGGCAGATGGTCATTTCTGTTCTTTGTGTCGATATGGGACGTTTATCAGTGCGGATAACCACTGTTCCATATTTCCAGTCCGTATGTTTACAATGGGGTGAAGCTCTGTCCCTGTGGGGGTAGATAGACGGAGTGTCCATGGATATATGTCCATTTGAACTTTCAGAAGGCAATTGATAAAGTTCCACACAAGAGATTATTAACAAAATTGAGAGTGCATGGAATTGGAGGTAACCTTGTGACAAGGGTTAATAATTAATTGGGAGATAGGAGACAGTCCGTAGGGATAAAAGGTTCGTTCTCTGATTAGCAAGATTCAATAAATAGAGTTCCCCAGGGACCTGTACAGGGGCCTGAGATTATCACCAGATATATTCATGATTTGAATGAAGGAATAGAGAGTTTTATATCCCAGTTTGCAGATGACACTAAGTTAGGAGGCGCAGTAAGTTGTGAAGATGGGAGGAGGAAGTTACAAAGAGACATAGACAGATTAAGTGAGTGGACAAAACAATGACAATGGAGGCCAATGTGGGGAAGTATGAGGCCATTCACTTTGGATTGAAGAAAGACAAACCGGAATATTTTCTTAATGATGAAAAACTAGAAATGAGGAGGAGCAAAGAGATTTGGGTGTTCATGTACCAAAATCATGAAAAGTTAGTGGACGGGTACAAACAGTAATCAAAAAGGCTAATGGAATATTGGCCTTTATCTCAAGAGGGCTGGAGTTCAAAAATGAAGAAGTGATGCTAGAGTTATACAGAGCCTTGGTCAGACCCATCCGGAGTATTGTCTTCAGTTCTGGGCACCGCACCTCAGGAAGGATAGATTGGCCTTGGAGGGGGTGCAGCACAGATTCACAAGAATGATACATAATGGGTTAAATTTGGTTTGTATTCCTTGAGTTTAGAAGGTTGAGAGGTGATCTACTGTGCACGTTCCCCTCCAAGTCACACACCATCCCGACTTGAAAATATATCGCCGTTCCTTCATCGTCGCTGGGTCAAAATCCTGGAACTCCCTTCCTAACAGCACTGTGGGAGAACCGTCACCACACGGACTGCAGCGGTTCAAGAAGGCGGCTCACCACCACCTTCTCAAGGGCAATTAGGGATGGGCAATAAATGCCGGCCTCGCCAGCGACGCCCACATCCCATGAATGAATATTTTAAAAAATCGAGGTGTTTAAAATGATTAAGGGATTTGATAGAGAGAAACTATTTCCTCTGGTGGGGGGAGTCCAGAACAAGGGGGCAGAACCTTAAAATTAGAATTAGGCAGTTCGAGGGTGATGTCAGGAAACACTTCTTCACACAAAGGGGAGTGGAAATCTGGAACTCTCTCCCCCAAAAACTGTAGATTCTGGGCGTCAATTTTATTTTCAAGACTGAGGTCGATAGATTTTTGTTGGGTAAGGGCATCAAGCAAAGGCGGGTAAACAGAGTTTGAGGTACCAATCAGCCGTGATTTAATTGAATGGTGGAACAGGCTCAAGGACTGAATGGCCTCCTTCTGTTCCTATGTACTTATGTTCCAATGTTTCCGTTCCTGTGTGTGTGGGTCTCTGTCCCTGTGTGTGTGTGGGTCTCTGTCCCTGTGTGTGTGTGTGTGTGGGTCTCTGTCCCTGTGTGTATGTGGGTCTCTGTCCCTGTGCGTGTGTGGGTCTCTGTCCCTGTGTGTGTGTGGATCTCTGTCCCTGTGTGTGTGTGGGTCTTTGTCCTTGTGTGTGTGTGGGTCTCAGTCCCTGTGTGTGTGGGTCTCTGTCCCTGTGTGTATGTGGGTCTCTGTCCCTGTGTGCGTTTGGATCTCTGCCCCTGTGTGTATGTGGGTCTCTGCCCCTGTGTGTACGTGGGTCTCTTGTCCCTGTGTGTGTGTGGGTCTCTTGTCCCTGTGTGTATGTGGGTCTCTGTCCCTGTGTGTGTGTGGGTCTCTGCCCCTGTGTGTGTGTGGGTCTCTGCCCTTGTGTGTATGTGGGTCTCTTGCCCCTGTGTGTGTGTGGGTCTCTGTCACTGTGTGTGCATGGGTCTCTGCCCCTGTGTGTATGTGGGTCTCTGTCTGTGTGTGGGTCTCTGCCCCTGTGTGTATGTGGGTCTCTGTTCCTGTATGTGTGTGGGTCTCTGTCCCTGTGTGTCTGTGGGTCTCTGTCCCTGTGTGTCTGTGGGACTCTGTCCCTGTGTGTATGTGGGTCTCTGTTCCTGTATGTGTGTGGGTCTCTGTCCCTGTGTGTGTGTGGGTCTCTGCTCCTATGTGTGGGGGGGTCTATGTCCCTCTGTGTGTGGGGGGTCTCTGTCCCCGTGTGTGGGGGGGGGTCTCTGTCCCTGTGTGTGTGTGGGTCTCTGTCCCTGTGTGTATGTGGGTCTCTGATCCTCTATGTGTGTGGGTCTCTCCCTGTGTGTATGTGGGTCTCTGCCCCTGTGTGTGTGTGGGTCGCTGTCCCCGTGTGTGTGTGTGGGTCTCTGTCCCTGTGTGTATGTGGGTCTCTGTCCCTGTGTGTATGTGGGTCTCTGTCCCTGTGTGTGTGTGGGTCTCTGTCCCTGTGTGTGTGTGGGTCTCTGTCCCTGTGTGTGTGTGGGTCTCTGTCCCTGTGTGTATGTGGGTCTCTGCCCCTGTGTGTATGTGGGTCTCTGTCCCTGTGTGTGTGTGGGTCTCTGTCCCTGTGTGTGTGTGGGTCTCTGTCCCTGTGTGTGTGTGGGTCTCTGTCCCTGTGTGTGTGTGTGGGTCTCTGTCTATGTGCGTGTGGGTCTCTGCCCCTGTGTGTATGTGGGTCTCTTGTCCCTGTGTGTGTGTGGGTCTCTGCCCCTGTGTGTATGTGGGCCTCTTGTCCCTGTGTGTATGTGGGTCTCTGTCCCTGTGTGTATGTGGGTCTCTTGTCCCTGTGTGTGTGTGGGTCTCAGTCCCTGTGTGTATGTGGGTCTCTTGTCCCTGTGTGTGTGTGGGTCTCTGCCCCTGTGTGTATGTGGGTCTCTGTCTGTGTGTGGGTCTCTGCCCCTGTGTGTATGTGGGTCTCTGTTCCTGTATGTGTGTGGGTCTCTGTCCCTGTGTGTCTGTGGGTCTCTGTCCCTGTGTGTCTGTGGGTCTCTGTCTGTGTGTGGGTCTCTGCCCCTGTGTGTATGTGGGCCTCTGTTCCTGTATGTGTGTGGGTCTCTGTCCCTGTGTGTATGTGGGTCTCTGTCCCTGTGTGTCTGTGGGTCTCTGTGCCTGTGTGTATGTGGGTCTCTGTTTCTGTATGTGTGTGGGTCTCTGTCCCTGTGTGTGTGGGTCTCTGTCCCTGTGTGTATGTGGGTCTCTGTCCCTGTGTGTGGGTCTCAGCTCCTATGTGTGTGTGTGTGTGTGTGTGTGTGTGAGGGTCTCTGTTCCTGTGTATGTGTGGGTCTCTGTCCCCGTGTGTGTGTCGGGGGGTGTCTCTGTCCCTGTGTGTGTGTGGGTCTCTGTCCCTGGTTGTGTGTGGATCTCTGTCCCCATGTGTGTGGGTCTCTGTGCCTGTGTGTATGTGGGTCTCTGCCCCTGTGTGTGTGTGGGTCTCAGTCCCTGTGTGTGTGTGGGTCTCTGTCCCTCTGTGTATGTGGGTCTCTGTCCCTGTGTGTGTGGGTCTCTGTCCCTGTCTGTGTGTGGGTCTCCACCCCTGTGTTTATGTGGGTCTCTTGTCCCTGTGTGTGTGTGGGTCTCTGCCCCTGTGTGTATGTGGGTCTCTGTCTGTGTGTGTGTGGGTCTCTGCCCCTGTGTGTATGTGGGTCTCTGCTCGTGTGTGTGTGTGTGTGTGTGTGTGTGTCTCTGTTCCTGTGTATGTGTGGGTCTCTGTCCCTGTGTGTGTGGGGGGTCTCTGTCCCTGTGTGTGTGTGTGTGTGTGTGTGTCTCTGTCCCTGTGTGTATGTGGGTCTCTGTCCCTGTGTGTGTGTGGGTCTCTGTCCCTGTGTGTATGTGGGTCGTTGTGCCTGTGTGTCTTGGTCTCTGTCCCTGTGTGTGGGGGGGTCTCTGTCCCTGTGTGTATGTGGGTCTCTGCCCCTGTGTGTATGTGGGTCTCTGTTCATGTATGTGTGTGGGTGTTTGTCCCTGTATGTATGTGGGTCTCTGTTCCTGTGTGTGGGTCTCTGTCCCTGTGTGTGTGTGGGTCTCTATCCCTGTGTGTGGGTCTCTGTCCCTGTGTGTGTGTGGGTCTCTGTCCCTGTGTGTGGGTCTCTGTCCCTGTGTGTGTGGGGGTCTCTGTCCCTGTGTGTGTGGGGGTCTCTGTCCCTGTGTGTGTGTGGGTCTCTGTCCCTGTGTGTGTGGGGGTCTCTGTCCCTGTGTGTGTTGGGGTTTGTGTCCCTGTGTGTGGGGGGGTTTGTGTCCCTGTGTGTGTGTGGATCTCTGTCCCTGTGTGTGTGTGGGTCTTTGTCCTTGTGTGTGTGTGGGTCTCAGTCCCTGTGTGTGTGGGTCTCTGTCCCTGTGTGTATGTGGGTCTCTGTCCCTGTGTGCGTTTGGATCTCTGCCCCTGTGTGTATGTGGGTCTCTGCCCCTGTGTGTACGTGGGTCTCTTGTCCCTGTGTGTGTGTGGGTCTCTTGTCCCTGTGTGTATGTGGGTCTCTGTCCCTGTGTGTGTGTGGGTCTCTGCCCCTGTGTGTATGTGGGTCTCTGCCCCTGTGTGTGTGTGGGTCTCTGCCCTTGTGTGTATGTGGGTCTCTTGCCCCTGTGTGTGTGTGGGTCTCTGTCACTGTGTGTGCATGGGTCTCTGCCCCTGTGTGTATGTGGGTCTCTGTCTGTGTGTGGGTCTCTGCCCCTGTGTGTATGTGGGTCTCTGTTCCTGTATGTGTGTGGGTCTCTGTCCCTGTGTGTATGTGGGTCTCTGCTCCTATGTGTGGGGGGTCTATGTCCCTCTGTGTGTGGGTCTCTGTCCCTGTGTGTGTGTGTGTGGGGGGGGGGTCTCTGTCCCTGTGTGTGTGTGTGTGGGGGGGGGGTCTCTGCCCCTGTGAGTATGTGGGTCTCTGTCCCTGTGTGTGTGTGGGTCTCTGTCCCTGTGTGTATGTGGGTCTCTGTCCTTGTGTGTATGTGGGTCTCTGTCCTTGTGTGTATGTGGGTCTCTGTCCCTGTGTGTATGTGGGTCTCTGCCCCTGTGTGTATGTGGGTCTCTGTCCTTGTGTGTATGTGGGTCTCTGTCCCTGTGTGTGTGTGGGTCTCTGTCCCTGTGTGTGTGTGGGTCTCTGTCCCTGTGTGTGTGTGGGTCTCTGTCCCTGTGTGTGTGTGGGTCTCTGTCTATGTGCGTGTGGGTCTCTGTCCCTGTGTGTATGTTGGTCTCTGTCCCTGTGTGTGTTTGGGTCTCTGCCCCTGTGTGTATGTGGGTCTCTTGTCCCTGTGTGTGTGTGGGTCTCTGCCCCTGTGTGTATGTGGGTCTCTGTCCCTGTGTGTATGTGGGTCTCTTGTCCCTGTGTGTGTGTGGGTCTCAGTCCCTGTGTGTATGTGGGTCTCTTGTCCCTGTGTGTGTGTGGGTCTCTGTCCCTGTGTGTATGTGGGTCTCTGTCTGTGTGTGGGTCTCTGCCCCTGTGTGTATGTGGGTCTCTGTTCCTGTATGTGTGTGGGTCTCTGTCCCTGTGTGTCTGTGGGTCTCTGTCCCTGTGTGTCTGTGGGTCTCTGTCTGTGTGTGGGTCTCTGTTCCTGTATGTGTGTGGGTTCTCTGTCCCTGTGTGTATGTGGGTCTCTGTCCCTGTGTGTCTGTGGGTCTCTGTCCCTGTGTGTATGTGGGTCTCTGTTTCTGTATGTGTGTGGGTCTCTGTCCCTGTGTGTGTGGGTCTCTGTCCCTGTGTGTATGTGGGTCTCTGTCCCTGTGTGTGGGTCTCAGCTCCTGTGTGTGTGTGTGTGTGTGTGTGTGTGTGTGTGTGAGGGTCTCTGTTCCTGTGTATGTGTGGGTCTCTGTCCCCGTGTGTGTGTGGGGGGGTGTCTCTGTCCCTGTGTGTGTGTGGGTCTCTGTCCCTGGTTGTGTGTGGATCTCTGTCCCCATGTGTGTGGGTCTCTGTGCCTGTGTGTATGTGGGTCTCTGCCCCTGTGTGTGTGTGGGTCTCAGTCCCTGTGTGTGTGTGGGTCTCTGTCCCTCTGTGTATGTGGGTCTCTGTCCCTGTGTGTGTGGGTCTCTGTCCCTGTCTGTGTGTGAGTCTCCACCCCTGTGTTTATGTGGGTCTCTTGTCCCTGTGTGTGTGTGGGTCTCTGCCCCTGTGTGTATGTGGGTCTCTGTCTGTGTGTGTGTGGGTCTCTGCCCCTGTGTGTATGTGGGTCTCTGCTCGTGTGTGTGTGTGTGTGTGTGTGTGTCTCTGTTCCTGTGTATGTGTGGGTCTCTGTCCCTGTGTGTGTGGGGGGTCTCTGTCCCTGTGTGTGTGTGTGTGTGTGTGTCTCTGTCCCTGTGTGTATGTGGGTCTCTGTCCCTGTGTGTGTGTGGGTCTCTGTCCCTGTGTGTATGTGGGTCGTTGTGCCTGTGTGTCTTGGTCTCTGTCCCTGTGTGTGGGGGGGTCTCTGTCCCTGTGTGTATGTGGGTCTCTGCCCCTGTGTGTATGTGGGTCTCTGTTCATGTATGTGTGTGGGTGTTTGTCCCTGTATGTATGTGGGTCTCTGTTCCTGTGTGTGGGTCTCTGTCCCTGTGTGTGTGTGGGTCTCTGTCCCTGTGTGTGGGTCTCTGTCCCTGTGTGTGTGTGGGTCTCTGTCCCTGTGTGTGGGTCTCTGTCCCTGTGTGTGTGGGGGTCTCTGTCCCTGTGTGTGTGGGGGTCTCTGTCCCTGTGTGTGTGTGGGTCTCTGTCCCTGTGTGTGTGGGGGTCTCTGTCCCTGTGTGTGTTGGGGTTTGTGTCCCTGTGTGTGGGGGGGTTTGTGTCCCTGTGTGTGTGTGGATCTCTGTCCCTGTGTGTGTGTGGGTCTTTGTCCTTGTGTGTGTGTGGGTCTCAGTCCCTGTGTGTGTGGGTCTCTGTCCCTGTGTGTATGTGGGTCTCTGTCCCTGTGTGTATGTGGGTCTCTGTTCCTCTATGTGTGTGGGTCTCTATCCCTGTGTGTGGGGGGGTCTCTGTCCCTGTGTGTGTGTGGGGGTCTCTGTCCCTGTGTGTGTGGGGGTCTCTGTCCCTGTGTGTGTGTGGGTCTCTGTCCCTGTGTGTGTGTGGGGGTCTCTGTCCCTGTGTGTGTGGGGGTCTCTGTCCCTGTGTGTGTGGGGGTCTCTGTCCCTGTGTGTGCGGGGGTCTCTGTCCCTGTGTGTGTGGGGGGCTCCCTGTCCCTGTGTGTGTGGGGGTCTCTGTCCCTGTGTGTGGGGGGGTCTCTGTCCCTGTGTGTGGGGGGGGTCTCTGTCCCTGTGTGTGTGGGGGTCTCTGTTCCTGTGTGTGGGGGGTCTCTGTCCCTGTGTGTGTGGGGGTCTCTGTCCCTGTGTGTGTGTGGGTCTCTGCCCCTGTGTGTGTGGGGGGGGGTCTCTGTCCCTGTGTGTGTGGGGGTCTCTGTCCCTGTGTGTGTGGGGGTCTCTGTCCCTGTGTGTGTGGGGGTCTCTGTCCCTGTGTGTGTGGGGGTCTCTGTCCCTGTGTGTGTGGGGGGGGTCTCTGTCCCTGTGTGTGTGGGGGTCTCTGTCCCTGTGTTTGGCTCTTTTTGATCTCTTTTCTGGTGTCGCTGCACTGAGTGATGGGGAATTCTGTGAGTCTTGGTGTGGGGACAGACTCTCAGTCACGTTAATAATGCAGAGGTTTGGGGCTGGGGCAGGGATGAAATTCTTGATAAATATTAGTTTGAGAAACAAGAAGGAACTTGCATTTAGACAGAAAATAAAGAACAGAGAAAGCTGGGAATACTCGGCTGTTCCTGGGCTCTCCACATCAGGGAAACCAGCGGTAGATTGGATGATGGCTTTGCTGGACAATCCCGATCTGCTCACACGCTAACCCCGAGTTCCCTGTCGATCGCCATTCTCCAACTTCTCTGTCTTTGGGTTTCTCCTCCACTGTTCCAGTGAAACTCAACTCAGGCTCGGGAAATCCTCACCCCTCAACTCGGCACTTTACAGCTTTCCGGCCCCATCATCGACTCTCCAATGCCTTCAGACCTGAACCACCACCTCCCACTTTCTCTCCGGCAGTCGATGCTGGTGATGGTTAAGTGAGTGGGCAAGAAGGTGGCAGATGGAGTATAATGTGGGGAAATGTGAGCTTATTCACTTTGGTAGGAAGAATAGAAAAACAGAATAGTTTTTAAATGGTGAG